>NC_092499.1:153320912-153623942 GCF_047511675.1 Marmota flaviventris
GGCTTATAAACAAAGCTTTGAGGTTGAACAAATCAGGATGTAAATTATAGCCATAAAATGTGCCATCTTTAAAACTTTTGATTATTCCATTTGTCCTTTGCACAGTGAAGGAAATGCCAACTTCACAGAGTTCGGAAGAAAATCTCTATGAGTGTTTGTAGCATGTTTAATGTGGTACTTGGCAATGATAAACATTTAGTCATGGCATATGTATTAAGAGGGTATTTTAACAGTTGAAAAAGAAAGAATGTGTTTCACAGTTCCTAATTCAGTTTTCTTCATCTGGAATCAATAATAGATTTTATAATAAGGCTATAAAAGATGGGTTTTTATGTCTGTGTGTAAAACTGTTAACTCCCAAATATAAAAAGTTTGATGATTCAACCATTCTGGCTAAGGAAGAGTTGCTCAAATGTTCTGTATAATTGAATTTCAAGGAGCAAAGATACAGTAGTTTCTGCCTGACATATGACACAGGCCCTCAGGAATAATGCCATATTCTTTCTGTGCCTTGCTCAGAATTCTGTTTTTCTTACATCTGCCTTTAAGCTCTACTTAGCAAATTTTCTCTTTCATCTTCTGCTCCGTTCCTGTTGACAGAGTCTTCCAGAATTGCTGATGGAGCATATAGAGGCTGTCGTGCCTTATGCTTTAATTTTTCTGAGCAGTGGGATGTAGGACTTCTTTCTGAAGTAAACTGCTAAATGTATGGCTTTCATGCTCACATGAATCGTTTACAGAGAATATTATTTAAGCCTGTCTTAGACATGGTACCCATAATCTATTGCTACAGAACAAACTACCCCAAATTTAGTGGCTTAAATAAACAGAAAACTCCTATTATTCTCAGGATGCTGTGGACTGACTGGGCCCGTGTGGCTGGGCTGGTTGTCTATTCCATGTAACACTTTCAAAGAGTAGTCAGCTGGAGTTAGAATACCAGGGAACACAGTCACACTGCTGGAATAAGCTGGCTGGCGAGAATGTTGGCAGTGGCTGGAAGCTTAGCTGGGGTTGAGTGTTGTGCCACTTGGGTTTTCTTTCCCTGTCCTTTTCCACAGGTGCATATGTACCCCCAATTTGGTGGTTGGAAACAAGAGGAAGAAAGTAGGGGCTGCCAGGCATCTTTGGGACTGAGCATGGGAGTCCCAGAATGGTCTGTCATCCATTCTGTTGGGCAAAGTAAGCAGAGGTGCAGAGTCAAGGTGGGGGGAATTGGTCCCATCTCTCTAGGCCATGCAGGAAAGGATTGAAGCAAAGGTGAGCTCTGGGGGAGATTAGCTATCACGTGCTAAAGAAGGAAAATGATGAAATTGTGAAGGTCAGATTAAAAATTTGGGGAGAACAGGAAGAACAGACTAGGCATGCATATTGAAAGTACTGGCTAAATGGAGCACTCAACTAAATTCATTCTGTAAGAGGATTAGTGGGCTAAGAGAGATTGTTTCCAAACTAAAACATCGTTGGATAATTCCTAGACTCTATTCAACAGCTTCCCTTTGCTGGCTAGACGTACTGCATGGGCCCCCAGGTATGTATGGACTGGCCCACCTTTCTAAACCTGCTATTCCCTAGCCCCACTGTCTCACCTCATTGATACATGCTGACTCTTCTGCAGACAGGATATTTATCAGAGTTCCTCTCTGGGTGAGGAATTCCCACCTTCCTTATCCTTTCAACCTAACAGAAAGGGGTTCGTGTCCCTATAGCACTTAAGGGCTGCTCTTTCTCAGGGGACCTAATAGCGCACTTAATACATATTCATGAACATATGAAGTGGAGGGAGGATATAGGAATTATTAGGAGGAGGAGCTGAGAGGATGCTGCTAAGAATGGCCAGAGAAGAAATAAAGCAAAGGGAACAAATCATATTGGCAACCCAGAAAACACTGAAGTATGAAAGAGTCCAAAAATTGACATTGGAATTAGCAAAAATGGGTTTGTCTTTAGTAAGATCCTGACCTTCTGATATTCTGTACTTGGGGATTTTGAGAGATGCCAGCTTAATATTTCTTGCCAGCTGCCAGACACTCAGAATCCCATGTTTTGCTCAGAGACTCATTTGTTGGTTCATTAGTGTGTAAATGAGGGTACAGGGGCTTTTACTGAAGAAGGGGGTTAAAATGCTATCACTCTGAAAGCCAGGGTTTTTAACGAGCGTTGAGTCCAGTGATGCCTCACAAACACGTCTCTTATTTCTCACTGTATTCCAGGTTGATATTGGAGCCCACGTGTGAGCTACTAATGGTTTTTGAGATATAATGCATTTTCTGTGCTTTGAAGAGGCTGGGTCACTGCAAAACAGCTATCTCTGCATCATTTCTGGAATAGGTTGCTGAATTTTCTTGATGGATGGGGAACCAGTTATGTGTTCCCAGCCAGCTGGCCAGACTCTGAGGAGAGGATGGGCGTTAATAAAAGCTCTGCCCAGTGCTGATTTCAGTAGTTTCTCGTTGCTTTATTTTGCTTCACTTGAAGCCATCAGCTCAAGGATTTTTCTGAACACAATATTGCTCAAAGTGAGTAGCAATTATGGCTGGTTTGTCACGATGGCCTCTTTTGGATGGGATTGAAAGCCTTGCCAGTATCAGCAGTCAGCTTGCAGAAGGTCTGAATCCTAGGGACATGGAGGCCACCCTATGCCATGCAACAGCAGGCAACTGCCTCAACCCCTCTGGCTTCATTTTTGATGAGCATATTTAAAGATGTTTTGTTGATTCTGAAATTTGAGAACAGTGAAGAGTGCTAATCATCCATTTCACAGACTGTGCAAAGCTGCATTTGCACATCTATAGGTTGATGTTTTTCTTTACACTTTTCTGTCACCCTGTGATGATAGCAGAACCTTGGAAGTGACAATGTGTACAGGGCATCCTGGGTACATTGTAATATAGCTTTATAAGAATTCTTAATTGTGCTAATCAATGAGGTGCCAATGGAATCAATTTATTCCCTTGCCAACGGTCTTAGGTTCCCCCAGAAGTCAAGCCCAGACAGATTCATGTGTTTTTTGGGGGGGTAGTCATAACCGAGAAGCACTATTGGGGTAGGGGGTAGGGTGGGTGGTTACTAAGGCAAGCAAAGAAGGAAAACCAATCAAGGACCCATTAAAAGTTGCTTTGTGGGCAGCTGGGGCCCACTCCTACTGGGGACCTCTGAGAGACCATCTCAGAGATGCTTCCAGAGATGTCAGTTTCATGGCATGTCTGGCAATCCTGCTCCCTGCATGGACCAAGTGTGCTTTGGTAGTCAGAGCCTTGAGCTGGGTTGCAGATCCCCAGAGGAAACAGCTGTCGGGGCCTTGGGTGTGGAAAGGATGGTTGTCAATATGGCCTTCCATAGCACAGATGGGCCATATGCTCAAATTTCAATCATTTTCACCTTGCTATGATTGTAGATCCAATCTTGGCTTTCTGGGACACACAGCAAGAATGTGAGTGGTAGGGAGAGTGTCTTAGGACGCTGGCCAGCTGGGTGTCCTCAGCTAGAGCAGAGTAGGCAGGCAGGTTGCAAAGGTAACTGGGCTAAACAAAAGTTCAGGCCCACTGAGTATTTCCTGGGAGTGCCACACACAGGTCTGCATGTGGAATGGGATCACTCACTTTCAGTGTTGTCACTGTTAACATGGCCTATATCATGGTATTTGTGGACCAGAATAAAGTTGGCCTGCTGGTGCTCAAAGACCCATAATGCAGTCATGGTTAGCCTTGAGGTGGGAGGGCGCTGAAGGCATTGTTAAATGGTTGTCAAGAATAGTTCTTGTATGTGGTAGGAATCTTCAGGTGAGCAAAGATAGTTTTGCTGCTGCATACTCAGAGAAGAAGGCTTTAGCAATGTACTGTTAGGATGAATCTGCATTATCAAATATTCAGACCTAATCTGGAGAGAGGCTGTTTCTAAATAGTGTGTGGGTAGAAGGAGAGGAGGAGAAGCAGTCTGTTTTCAAGAAGTGAGTGGAGCCAGCCAATCTATATTTACATCTCTAAGATCATCATTCAAATGGTCCATCATAGGCTCTCCTGCTCATCCTGGGTTCTGGTGATGTTTGTTTTTCATTTGTTCATCCATCCAGTCAATATTGGATGAAGGCTCCTTCACTATTATTGCACACTGTTGGAGGAACTGAGGGTGCAGCCATGATGAAACCAGACCAAATATCTGTCCCTTAGAGAAAGAGAGATGGAATTTTCGAGGGGAGAGCATGCACCAATTGAAGGTGCTCCCAGTAAAACAGCAGGGGAGGTGGGAAGGAGTTAGCATAACAAGAGCTAGGGCCAGAGGCAGAGGTGAGACCCACAGAATAGCACATCATGTGATGTCAAGGAGGGGAGTGTTCCTGACAGAAAGAGCAGCCAGGGCAAAGGGCCTGTCAGGAATGCTTGTGAAAGACTTGGAAATTCAAGAAAGAAGAAGACAATTGGGCTTTTACTGAGTTCACACCTTACTGGTTATCTGATTCTGCAGTGAACTGTGCCCATCAGGGTCTTCCACCTATGTTTCAACTCTGTAAGTTCTAGAAAACTGGTAGCAAAGCAGATGATTCTAGTCCATAGAGAAGCAAAAGGATTTTGTGAGGTGGTGGATTCCTCTATTAACAGATTGAGATCAGCATTCCTAGATTCCTGGTTACATTTGTGTGTGTCTCCTGGGTGTTCCTCAGAATGGTTTTAGCACCTTGAGGTTCCCTCATGAATGAGTGACTTAAATGCTGTCTTTGACACATGTTCATTTTATACTTGTGCAAGTGTCATGGTTTTATCATTTAAAAATGTATTTTTTATAGTTGCCTTAAGGCAGGAATATGCCATCTAGATCTATTCTAGGAACAGAAGGGGACTGTGTGGCTGTTAAGGATGGGGGAGGGGACAAAGTCAGTCACCAGAGTGGGTCAGAGACGGGATGGGGAGTGGACCAAGTCTGGGGGTTCTTGGCTTTCACTCTGAGTGAGGTGGAAGAGGCTCTCACCCTTTTCTTAGCATTTTCATTTCATTTCTTTTTTGCTTTGAATAATTATAAAAAGATTTATTCTCCTTCCACCTTGCTGTCAACTGACTTCCATCAGGTGATTTTGTCTAGAAGTTACTCTCTGTTCTTTTCTGCATTGTTCTCTCAGGGCATGGAGTACACATGTTTTGCTTTTGTTATTTCCTCTGGCCTCTCAGTAACACCAAGAGGGGAGGGAGGACAAGTGAGTGTGCATCATAAGCCAACCACTGTGAACCCAGCCATGGGTCCACCTTTGACCAACTGGGAGCCATTTGTCTTTCTCCATGACTCCATGTACTGGGCTCAGAACACAGGCCTGCACTTATTACTTCAGCATGTTGGAGCCAAACCCTTTTTACTGGGCACCCACCTAGTGCCAGGGCACCAAAGAAGCTTCCTTCTTTCTTTCTAGACTTTGTCAAATTGCTATGCATATCCACTTTTCTCAAGATAAGAAACAGGTGCTCAGAGACACTCAGTCACTTTCCTGAGGCCAGCCAGCTTGGCCTGCCTGACTCTAGAGGTTGGCTTACTACTTGCCTGTCTCTGGTCATGTCTGGAAAGTCCATGTACTTTTAATGCTCTTGTGCTTTGTATTTTTACAAGTTAAGTTCTGGTGTGCTGTTACACAGTAGGGTGACTATATATAACAATAATGTACTTGAGTTGGTAATTTTTCAATACTGTAACAAATATATGAGATAAATAAACTTAGAAGAAAGGCTTATTTTGGCTCACAGTTTTATCATGGGGGGAGCCTGTAGCACAGGAAGCCTATTTACCTCATGGTGAGATACAAAAGGGAAAGAAGATAACTCTGAGTCCTGTAATCCCCTTGAAAGCATGCCACCAATAACTTAAACCCTCCCACTAGGTCCCATTATTTAAAAGCTTCCACCACCTCCTAGTAGCACTGTGGGTTAGGGATCAAGGTGTAACACATGGGCCTTAGGGGGACATTCCACACCTAAAATATAACAGTATTATATATTACAAAGGATGTAGAAGAGAGGATTTTTAATCTTCTCACCACAAAAAAAAAAAAAAGAAAGAAAAATATTTAAGGAGATAAATATGCTTATCCTGATTTGAGCATTATACAGTGTTCACATGTATGGAAACATCACATGGTACCCTAAATGGGTATAATTTTTTGCATATAAATTTTAAAAATTAAAAATGAAACAAGGGGAATAACTCCTTTCTCCCTCTGTCTGGATGTAGACTGACTTCACTTTCAGGTCTTCTCTGGGATACTTTGCCTGCCTCTGCCTCCACTTTTCCTTTCATTTCTAGAAATAGTGAATGTGTCTCTTCTGGAGCTGCTGTGAGGTTTTCATATTGATGCCTTTAAAAAAATAATAATTATTATTTTGATACTAGGGATTGAACCCAGGGCTTTGAACATGCTAAAAAGTGCTCTACCTCTGAGCTACATCCTCAGCCCTTTTTTAAAATGTTATTTTGGGTAAGGGTCTCACTAAGTTGCTGAGGCTGACCTCCAACAGCAATCCTGCTTCAGTCTCTTAGGGAGCTGGGATGACAGGTTTGTGCCACCATACTCACCCATCCTGATGCTTTATTATGACTTTCATTCAGCATGTGACACCCACTTTTTCTTTGACCAAATCCCTTGCCTGCCATTGCAGACCACAGAGTAATCCTATGACGAAACTGAGAATAGAAATATCCAACTGCTGTCCGAGAGCCTGAGCAGAATCTGTAGCAGAGGGCCAGGTGCTACTGTGAGTGGCATTTTCTGGGGATGCCTTTGAAACCCAGGTGGCCCAGGAAAGGCTGTCTTCCTGCATGTGGTATAAGTCTGTTCCGCAGAGCAGCCCTGCACCCTGAGGGCCACAAAACCAATCATGCCCAGCAGCATAGATTTGGAGATGAGCTTATTGATCTTTGTAGCAATGAACAGAGCCAACAGGATTGTAAGGGTCTGTGTAATAAATATGTGAGACAGGAATTCAATGGGGAGTTCAGTCATCATCATGAGCTGCCTGAGGGAAGGGGGATGGGTAGCATAGGTGGGGCTAAGGTCAGTTCCCACTCTGCCTCCTCCTTTGGGCCTGCTGTGGGTGTCCCTGTGCATTTTCACTATCTGCCATGGCTGTTTTCATCTGCTACCTGCATGAGAGGAGGACATAGATAATTGTGGGTCCCAGGGCAACTAATTCTTCCCTTCACCCTAGGACCTCAGCTACACAGGGTAAAGGCCCAAGCTGAAAGTGCCCAATGGTATATTTCAAAATCTGGAGAAACTGAGGCTTGTGTGCCAGGGCCATGGGGCTGGTGTGCTGAAGCTATTTGTTCAGCTCAGAGGTATTGTTTTGAGGACCCACTATGCATAAGATATCGAGTTTCTAAGAGGATGCACATTCACTGCTCTCAAGGCATGTATAATCAGCAATAAATCACTTCGCCCTATGTGGTTTCATCTGATTTGATTTTGTGGCAATCAGTGAAGTGATCTGGAATGACTCCCCTGTGTTCACAATTGAGAAAATTGTTTCTGAGATTAAATGGCTTTTCCCAGGCTTTGACTGCAAGCCCACATGCATTTTCTAACACTGGCCAGCTTCTTCAAGGGTGTCAGACAAGGATCCCAAGAAGTATCCTACAGAGCAGGAGATGATGGATGTGTCAGGGATATAACAACTTAGAAAGATCTAGAAGAGGGAGATCTTTATTCAGGGGCAGACTGTGAGTTTTGTTTTTTTTTATAGTAGGGGTCCACACCATTTAGTTTTTCAGGGATTATCCTGATTTCTGCCTGGGGTCCTGGAACAGCTGTTAATTGAACCCTTTTTTTCCTATGTTTAAGAGTGACTTGGTTTAGATTGGGGGCAGTAGTGTGTGCCGTAATCTCACCTACTCAGGTGACTGAGGCAGAAAGTTCTCTGGAGCCTGTGAGTTCAAGGCCAAGCTTGACAACATAAAAAGAGAGTGACTTTGTTTATACAATAATTTATTTATATGGGTCCCCTTACCTTAAGATGGCAAGCTACAGTGACGGAACGGATATATTAATGCATGGGAGCCAGCAAGGTGGGAAAACAAGTAATCTAAGGTATAGCATGGGCTCTGAGAGTGGTGGGACATATCTTGGAAGGTAGCAAATAAGGTAGGCTCTCAAATCATTTACTTTTAACTCAAGAGAGAGGATAAAGAATAGGAATCATGTGATCAGGAGTAAACTAAAATGTAAGAAATTCAGCTCAGCTGAGTGAGACTTCTCCTCTAGGAATCTAACACTGACCCAGGGCCACAGTCACCCCTTCTGGGGTGCTGTGTACCTTGAAGGATGTTTGTTTGTAAACATTGCATGATGTGGTGCAATTGTAACAGTGAACTCCTGGGAAGGAACTTGTTCTCTTCACTATATATATATATGGAGAGAGAGAGAGAGAGAGAGTTGTAGATGGACACAATATCTTATTTTTTTTTTTATGTGGTGCTGAGGATGGAACCCAGTGCCTCATACATGCAAGGCAGGTGCTCTACCACTGAGCTGTATGGCCCCAGCCCCTCTCTTCATATTTATAATTCCCCAAAAGTTAGCATGGCAAGAGCATATGAAAATCAGCAAATTCCAGTGAATGAATGAACTTATTAGGGCTGTTACCATGTAACGATGGAGAGTTGCACTTGGAACTCAAGGTTTTTTTATTGATCTATTTTCCCAGCAACAAAAAAATAAATGGGTTGGGGGCAAAGGTTTGGGATATGAATAAAATTTACATAGTTTTCACCTGAGTCACAAATTAGTCTAATGATGATTATTATTTCTCCTTTACTACCCATACTAATCTGTCATGAAGATTAACCATTTGATATCATTACAGATGTCTTAGGACACTATCTATTATGTTGGTTAGCTTTCCATCAGAATGACAAAATACTTGACATAAACAACTTAAAGGAATAAAGATTTATTTTGGCTCCTGGTTTTAAAGGTTTCAGTGCATGGTTGGCTGGCCCCGTTACTATGGACCTGTGGTGAGGGAGAGCATCGTGGTGGAGAAAGAATGATAGAACAGAGCTGCTACCTCATGGTAGCTAAAAATAGAGAGAGAGAGAGAGAGAGAGAGAGAGAGAGAGAGAGACACGCACACACACATACACACACACTCACATTCACACACAGAAGGCACAAGATGTATTTCCCAAGGGCACAGCCCCAAGGAACCACTCTCTTCTTCTAGGTCTCACCTCCTATTTGCCACCATTTTCCAATAGTCCATTCAGCCATGAGTCCAGAAATTGATTGATCCTCATGATTCAATCACTTCCTAAAAGCCCCACCTATAAATATTGCTACATTGATGACCAACCCTTTAATGCACAAATTTTTGAGGGCCATTCCAGATCCAAACCATAACATTTATTTAAAACAGATTTTATGTTCTTGGATAATTAGATCTTTTTTTAATGGATCTTTAATGGCCTCGGAGTGCCATACCAAAAAGTTACAAATTCATTCAGTTATAGTTTCTTCTAATACTTTTTGATAAACCAGATAGTTTAATTTTTATTTTGTGTGTTATCCTTCTGAAATTGTTGTACATGTTGTGAAGTGAGTGTCTAACTTTACTTTTCTTTAAGGGTTAGAAAATAATCCTAACATTTATTGAGCAATATATCTTTTCCCCTGCTGAATTGCAATGAGATAGTTATATTCATCTATTCATGTGTCAATACCTTACTGAGTGCTGAGCAGAATGAATAAAAAGATGTATTATCATGCTGAAATTTTAAAACATCCAAGATAAAAAGAAAACCCTTACAAGCTCTGCAAGTGAAAATTCATAGTAATAGGAAACAAATTTTTCTAAGTTAATAGAGTATTACTTTCAAATATTGGCCAGAAAATTATTCTTTTAAACAAATTATTTTACTAAACTGACCTTCCTAGGCAAAAATTAAGGCAGTTTCAAATATGTAGAGATTCAAGTCTAAAAGAATTACTTAGAATATACTCTAGCTAATTGAAATCAAGAAAAAGGCAAACATAGTCTTAGTCCAATTTGTGCCACTGTAGCAGAATTCCTGAGACTAGATAATTTATAATGAACAGAGGTTTACTTCTCATGGTTTGTAGGTTGGAAAGTCCAGTATCAAGGGGACAGCATCTATTGAGGGTCTTCTTGCTAAATCACAACATGACAGAAAGACAGAGAGTACATGAAAGAGTGCAAGTACAAGAGGGACCGAAACCACTCCCACTGCAAGTAACCCACTCAGGAATAACAGCATTTGCTTTCATCTATTCATGAGAGCTGAGCTCTTAGACTGAAACACCTCTTAAAATCCCACCCAGTAATATGGGTATGATGGCAATTAAATTTTAACATGAGTTCAGGAGAGAACAGACATTTAAACTATATCATGTTGGCACCAAGATTCATAGTTAAATCTAAATATTTGATGATATTTTCAATATAAATCATGACTTGGGGATTTGAATGAGGAAGAGATTGGGGGGGGAAAAAGTAACCATAGAAGTTCATTGTAGGGCTTCTCTGGTTTGGATATGATGGAAATGCCCTAGTTATATAGAAAATGAGAAAGGTACAAGTAAATATAGGTGTTAAATATTAGACTAACTCTTCCAGGAACAGAAATAGTATTATAATTTCCAAACCACTTGACATTAAATAGGAAACACAACAGTAAAAATGCAGTCAACATACCAAATGCAAGATCAGAAAAATGAGAAACAATAGAAATATTGTTTAGAAACAATAGAAGTATTGGACCCCAGAGTTAGTATAAAGATTATTTTATTTTATTGTTGTTGTTGTTATTATCACTTGGTGGTGGCAGAGATCAAAATTAGGGCCTTGCACATGAGAGGCAAGTACTCTACCATTGACCCCTATCTCTGATGAATAAACTGAAGACATTTGTGATTCAGTGGTGACAGAAGTCTTCTAGAAGCCTCAGTCTACTGACTAAAGACAGAAACTTTAAGAAACTAAAGACATAAACCCCTTTCCAGTAGAATCTTAATGTCCACAAATAATACAGAGAAAGCCACTTGGACATACATAAACAAACATTATCTGAAATGTCTTACCTCTTTTTGTTCTCCTACAGACCCATTTATTCTTCCCATGGAAGGCCCTCAATCCCCAACTTCCCCTTTAGCTGTTTGGAGAGTCACCTATTTCTGCATGTTCCTGCATGCCCCATGAGTAAATATCTGTTTATTCTTGCTAGTTTGTCTTTTGTCAGTTTAGTTTGTAGCTCCTCCACACTAAACATCAGAGGTTAGTGGAAAAAAATTTTTTTCTCATCCTAAAAGAAAATATGGCAGAAAGATAACTAATAGGCTGACAGTAGTAAGTAGTAAGTTTAAAAAAAATCACTAATCACAAAATGCAAATGGGTTTAAATTTCATATTCCCAAACAAAATAGACTTACAATAGGGCAGTAAAACAAATCCAAATCCAAATGTTGGATATATACAGACAACATATTTGAATCAAAATGTTCTATAAGATTGAAAGTGAAGGAGTTGAAAAAGTCACATCTATCAAACACCATAAAAATAAACCAAGTTTAGCAGTAATTTTTTTGACAAATATAGACTAAGGAAATGCATGAAAAGGGACATATGGACATTTTATATTTCTAATACTAAATAATTATAAATATCCCAAGTGACTCTTAATGTATGAATGGTTAGGTGAACTGTGATACATCCACACCATGGACCACCACCTGGCCAATCTCAAAAGGAAGCAAACTGTATAAATTCTTGCCTACAATATTCTTGAACTGCCATAATCATGAGGGAGTACTGCTAAGTCTTTTTCAGGGTTAGGGACATACAGAATGTGGTTATAATGATATAGTTATGAGGGATCGTTGCAAAAATGATACAGTTCTTAATTGTAGTGGTTGTTATACAGCTCTACACACGTTGCGGCATTGCATAAGATCATGCATATACAGAAATTCATTCATATAAACCTGGTGAAATCTGAACAAGCTCTGTAGATTTTACCAGTGTGTGTGGGAAAATTAGAAGGGATAGGAAAATGTGCCTCTCTATATTTTTCATTTTCTTATGAACTATAATTATCTCAAGACAAAGTTTTTAAAAATCAGACACCAGATATCCACAATGAAGAAATGGACCAAATCTGCTCAATAGAATATTATGTCCCTGATAAAATAATGATTAAAAAAGCAGTTGGAAACAGAAAATGTTTATGAGGACCAAGAAATGCAGTAATTATAAACACAATAAATGTATTGTGAATGGACCAATAAAAGATAATATAAAATGAAATTCAGTTGTTTGGGGAAGGTGACACGGAAATTAGGCAATTTGACTTGGCTGTGGCAACTGATCCTCATCTTTTGAAATATGAAGTCTTCTTTCTTTGCCTTGTCCTCAGTCTGAAGTTTGTTTTTATAATAAGTGAAGTCAACATTAAGTCAGTTACTAAAATGTATGAATGGACTACCTTGTGCAAGTTCCTGGGTTTGATCCACAGTATAGGAAAGAAAAGGAAAAAAAAAAAAAAGAAAGGGAGAGAAAAAGAAAAGAAAGAGGATAATAACTGGAAAGTAAGGAAGAACTTTACATGCAAAATCAGATGGTACCATTCCAAGTTTTCTAAGAAATCTCCATACTCCTTTCCAGATCGGTTGCACCAATTTGTAGGTCCACCAGCAATGTAAGAGTGTGCCTTTTCCCCCACATCTTCGCCAACATTTATTGTTGTCTGTATTCTTGATAACTGCCATTCTGACTGGTGTGAGATGAAATCTTTTGATTTGCATTTCTCGAATTACTAGAGATGTTGAACATTTTTCATATATTTGTTGATTGAATGTGTATCTTTTTTTTGCTTTTTGCACACACAGCTGTTTTTATTTTTTATTAATGTATATCTTTTTTCTGAGAATGTCTGTTTAGCTCCTTAGCCCATTAATTTATTGGTTTGTTGTAATGCAGCCACATCAATGTTTATAGCAGCTCAATTCACAATAGGAAAGCTGTAGAAGCAACCTAGATATCCTTCAGTAGATGAATGGATAAAGAAACTGTGATATATATACACACAATGGAATATTACTCAGCATTAAAAGAGAATAAAATTATGGCATTTGCAGGTAAATGGGTGGAGTTGAAGAATATCATGCTAAGCAAAGTAAGCCAGGCCCCAAAACCCAAAGGCCAAATGTTTTTTCTCATAAGTGGATGATGACCCATAAGTGGGGGGCATGGGAAAAATGGAGAAACTTTGATTGGGTAAAGGGGAGGGAGAGGTGGGGAGGGGAAAGGGGCCAGGAAAGATGGTGGAATG
Source organism: Marmota flaviventris (assembly GCF_047511675.1). Taxonomy (NCBI): domain Eukaryota; kingdom Metazoa; phylum Chordata; class Mammalia; order Rodentia; family Sciuridae; genus Marmota; species Marmota flaviventris. Next base: position 153,334,230 of record NC_092499.1, read on the forward strand.
AGATGGACATCATTACCCTAGGTACATGTATGACTGCACTACATCTTGTACAACCAGAGAAATGAAAAGTTGTGCTGCAGTTGTGTACAATGAATCAAAATGCATTCTGCTGCTGTCATGTATACCTAATTAAAATAAAATAATTTTTAAAAGATTTAAAAATTAAAAACAAACAAAAAAACAGATGGTATCTACCACAGGTCTCCAGTAAGCTATGAATGGACCCGTGAGTACAAAACACTTAAGTTCAGAATAATAGCCTTAAGAAGTATCATCTTGGAATCTGTGAAATGCATCCCATACCATGTTCTACTTTCTAAGAGCAAAGAAACTATGTCAGAGTTACATCTTTCGTATTAACTAAAAAATGCATATGGCATCCTTCAATGATTCATTAAAGTTTCTAGTACTCTACTCATGCATCATAGGAAAGATAAGAAGCTAAGGAAGTGCCTGAGGAAAGTATTCAGATGGTTAACATCAAGTTCCTCATCATTCTTCTGCCATAAGCCCCATGATGAAAGCACCATTCATCAATCAGTTGGTTTTTCTCTTGGCAGCAGGAGGGAGACAAGAATGTAATTGAGGTTAGAGCATGGGCTGAAAATCACAACTTCCAGCCACCAAATTCCTCCTAGCTTCTACCTAATTAAATGAATGCAAGCTGGTATTCATGCCTAGAAGGCAGAGTTTTTTAAAGTTTGTTCCAGGGGACCACTTGCAGCCAGCAGATTGTTGAGCTTTATATTCCACACTTGCCATATCAGATCCAGTGCAAAGCAGAGATGGAGTCTTACTTGTTAACAAGTGCTTGGGAGCTTCTAAGAGACATCAGAAAATCAAGGTATAAGTCAAGATGAGCAGCAGGCTCTCAAGCACCCACAAGAGTGACAAGGTTCAAAAGACCAACTAAGAACCATTATACTGTCCTGGGAGTTTTCAAAGAAGGTCCCAAGATACCTTTTTGATCCCCTCCATCTGGTGCAGAAGACTGCAGATTAGGCTCCTGTACTAGGTAGCCCAGCAGAGAGTGGTTCTGGAGCCCTGCCTCCAAAACCTTAGGCATTAATTCTTCTGCAGCACTCAGCTGGCTTTCAACATACCAGGGGGATGCCCAGGGAGGAAATCCAGGAAGAACACATCTGCTGCTTCTGAGCTGTAAAAGTTGCTAGAGCACTCTCTTTCAGATGCTCTGGCAACTTTTACATTTAAGTATGTGGTCTAATATGTTAATTATCATCAATTATTATATACCTGAAGTTAGGAGGTTTATCTTTATGCCTATGGATTTCCAATTGCTCTGCCTTCCTTAGTTAAAAATATTTATTTCTTCTCTGAAGTGACTCATACCTTTGCAAAGATTAGTTGAGCATATTTGTGTGGGTTTACTCTTGGGTTTTCTATTCTGTTTTATTAATCTTATTTCTATCCCTCTTCCAATATTATGCTTATCTTGTTTGCTTTAGCTCTTCAGTAAAGCTTAACATTGAGTAGGGTGTTTCCTACCACTTCATTCTTCTTTTTAAAAATTGCTTTAGCTATTTTAGTTCATTTTCCTGTCTATTATAAATTTCTATGTCTACAAAATCCTAGCTGGGTGTTAATAGGAAATTTGTGAAACCTAGAGATCATTTTGGAAGAAGTTGGCATCTTACTATAATATCTTCCAGGCAGTAATCAAGATATGTGTCTTATTTAAATTGTCTATGATTTTTTAGTTAGAATTTTGCAGTTTTTGGCATACAATTTCTATACATGTTTTATTAGATTTGTATTTCAGTGTTTCATTTTTGGTTTCCCTTGTTCAGTCCCCACATGTTTATTGCTTGTATGTAAATAGATAATTTTTGTGTGTCAATTTTATATATTCTGACCCTGATACACATACTCATTAATTTAGAAGCTTTTGATTTGGGGGGATTCCTTGGTATTTTCTACATAGACCATCAGGTCACCTGGCAATAGAGGCAGTTTTATTTCTTTATGATACTCATTTCTTTTATTTCCTTTACTTCCCGAGGAAGAGTTCAAGTATTATATTGAAAGTGGACATCTTTATCCTTTTCCTATTTTAGGGGGAAAACATTTTTTTTCACCATTAAATATAATGCTCATTGTAGTTTTTAGTAGTTCTTTCTTTAGGTTGAGGAGATTTCCTTTTATTACAGTTTTATGAGTTTTTATTATGAGTATATGCTGAAAATGGTCACTTACTTTTACTGCATAAATGGGTATAATTATGTGCCTTTTCTTCTTTAGCTCTTTAAGAAAAGGGTGTAGAGTATATGGATAAATTTTCAGTTATTGAACCAGCTTTGAACACAGTGAATAAACATTGGGTCATGTGTAAAATTCTTTACATATACTGCTGAATTGTATTTGTTCATATTTTCTTAAGATATTTATGTGTATTTATGAGGATTGTGGGCTACAGTTTTTAATCTTAACCTTTTTTTTCTTTTTGTACTATCTCTGGTTTTGGTATCAGAATACTACTAGTTTCTTAGTATTACAAGGATTCCCTCCTTTTATGTTTTCTGGGAAAGAGTTGTAGAATGTATATTCATTATTCTTTAAATGTTAGAATTTTTCAGCAAAACCATCAGGATCTGGAGATTACATTTTTAAGAGTCTCGAGAATCATGAGTTCAGTTTAATTGCCTTCAGGGTCCTCAGCTTGCTGTGCCATATCTCTTGGTTGGGTGTTAGTAGTTTTCACTTTTCAAGGAATTAATGCATTTTTATTAAGTTGTTAAACGTATGTATATACAGTTGTTTGCAGCATTTCCTTACCAGCCACTTGATATCTACGGAGTCTATAATGACACATTCAGATTTATTCCTGATATTCATTTCTCAATTATATTGATCTTTTCAAGGAAGGACATTTTTGCTTCATTGATTTTTCTCTATATTTTTCTATTTATTTTTTCCTTTCTTATACTTATTACAGACTTTTCTTCTTTTTCCAGTTTCTTAAAGAGTAAGCATAGATTACAAGTTAGAAACATTTGCTCTTTCTAATGTGAGCATTTACTATTATACTGTTCCTCTTAGGATTTTATCTACATCCAACACATGTTGATACCTTGTATTTTTGTTTTTAATTAAGCTCAGTGTATTTTTTTTAGTTTTCTTTTTTTTTTTTTTTACAAAATATGCTAGTTTATTTAATATTCAAATTTCAACCATCATCATTTACTATAGCATTTAAATATAGCATAAGATCTCAATTAATGCAAAAGTGTTGATAAAATTGAGATTAACCATATTTTACAAAGAAATTTCAAAAATCTTTTTTTTTAGTTTTCTTGAGATTTCGTTTTTTACTCATAGATTCTTTAGAAATGTGGCACTTAGTTTCCAAGTATTTGGAGAGTTTCCTGTTACCTTATTTATTCATGTCTACTTTGATTCTGTTGTAGGCAAATGCCACACTTTGTATGGTTTTACTTCTTTTAAATTTATTGGGGTTTGTCTTTTGGCTCATGGTCGGTCTTGGACTCTATTCTAGAGCAATGTGAGATGAAAATGTATTTTTTGCTGCTATTGGTAGCCATTTGTCTAAATGCTTGTGAAACCCTGCAGGTTGATGGTGTGTTAAGTTCTTGTACATCCTTGCTGGATTTCTATCTAGTTGTCTTGTCATCAATTTCTGAGAGAAGAGTGTTGAAGTCTCCAAATATAATTGTAAATTTGTCTACTTTCTTTTTTTTTTTTTTTTTTTTCATTTCCGTCACATATTTTGCAACTTCCTCATTTGGGAAAGCAATTTTGATTGCTGTGACTTCTTGGTGGATTGAGCTCTTATCATTATGTAAATTTACATCTGTCCTTCTAATTTCCTTAGCTCTAAAGTCTACTTTATCTGATAATAGCATAGTCACTCTTGCTTTCTTTCTGAATCATATTTGCTGGGTGTATATTTTTCTCAGATTTCCTCTTCCCTGTCTTCCTATGGTTTACTTGAACATTTTGTTTAGAGTTCTTTTTTTATTTGTTTTTGAGAGTGTCCCTTTGTTTGACTGTTTCAAGGTTGCTGTAGGCATTATAGTTGTTCTACTAGTGTCAACATCTGGCTCAAGAATAGACATTTTATCTTCCCTTCTCTTTTATTTTATCTTTCAAGAACTTCCTTAAGGCACTTTTTTTCTCCAAGGAAATCTGCTGATAATGAGTTCTCTTAGTTTTCCTTCATCGGAAAATGTCTTGACATTTCTTCCTTATTTATGAAGGATATTTTTACTGGATATAGACCTCTGCTTGACAGGTATTTGCTTTTAGCACTTAAAAAAATGTTATGCTTCTGCTTTCTGGTCTCCATGGTTTCTGATGAAAACTCTACTGTCATTCTACTGAACTTTGTTTAGTTTAATTTAAATCCCTTTATGGATCATTTCTCTCTTGCTGCTTTTAGAGTTTCTCTTAGGTTTAGTTTTGAGATGCTTAATTAGGATAAGTATTGGCGTGAATTTCTTTGAATATATTTTGTTTGGGTTTTACTCAATTTCTTAGCTCTTGAGATTTATATCCTTTACTAAGTTTGAGAAAGCTTTCGCCATTATTTCTATGAATAAGTGCAGTCTCTTCTTTCTCCTCTTTCTCTGAGACTCTCATGACACAAATATGAGATCTTTCGTTATAGTTCCACAGGTCCCAGAAGCTCTCTTCCCATTTAAAAACAAATACACACACACACACACACACACACGCACACACACACACACATATATTTATGTTATATAAAATTATATGTGTGTATATGTGTGTGTGTATATATATATGTATATATATATTATATATGTATATATATTATATATATGTATATATACATGTGTATATATGTATATATATGTTATATATATATATATATCTTTCACCTTTGTTGTTCAGATTGGATAATTTCTATTTCTATTCTATCTTCAAGTCACTGAGTCTTTCCTTTGTTGTCTCTACTCTGTTCTTGAGTCCAGCCTGTGTGTTTCTAATCCCATTGGCTATATTTTTCAGTTCCAAATTTTTCATTTGGTTTTTCCTTCTATCTCCTTTTTCTTTACTGAGACGTTCTACTATTTTCTTTGTTTCAGAGCATGTTCCTCATTGCTTACTGAAGCATTATTGTAATGGTGGTTGTGAAAGCTATGCCAGAGAATTCCAGTATTCCAACATGTGTCATCTCAGTTTTGTCATCTTCTCCTTTTCTTTTTTTAATTACATTTGAGATTTTCCTGGATTTTGGCTTTACAGTTAATTTTAATTATATCTTTGGCACTTTAAGTATTATTTTATGAGACCCTCTGTCTTCTTTCACTGTTCTTTTCTCTACCTCACCTCTTCTGACACTGCACCAATGGAGGATGACACCCACATTGTCAGGTGGAGGTAGTGGTCCAGGGTTCCTGCATAGCTTCCGTTGACACCTAGGAGAAAGAGGGGCACCTTGTTACTTCTGGATGGGGGTGTAAGTCCAGACTTTACAAGTGTCCTCTAGTGAATATGGCAAATGGCACTTGTTACTAATGAGTCAAGGCTAAGTCCCAAATCCTTGGCCTTTTCTCACATCACCTTGTTCAGATATAGGAAAGGGTACCTTATTTTCACCTGGGGAAGTTAGAAATCGTCTTCACTGGGCCTTTGTTGATGAGGTTAGTGAGCACACTCATTTTTTTTCCTTTGGTGTTTAATTGGGGTAGAACTATTGTGTACCTAATATTTGTTTGTCCAGCTTCCCCTTTTCTGATCTTTTTGCTTTGCTTAGGACTTTATGTGTTCCTGTTTATATTTATGGGGGAAGCCTTCTTCAGGACCCAGTTGGGAATATGTAAGACAAATAGAAAACCCAGGGAGTTCAGCACCATGTCATTCATTTTTAATGTCATCTTATCTCTTCCACCTGCTTCTCTGCAATTTTTCATATGTTTATTTATGCCTTATTTTCACAATATTTTGTTCAACTTAATGAGAATAAGTATTTTAGTCAACTTGGGTTGCTGTAACAAAATAACAGATTTGGTGGCTTTAAATAACAGAGCCTCACAGTCCTGGAGGCTGGGAATCCCAAAATCAAGGTTCAGGCTGATTTGGTTCCCTGGTGTGGGCCCTGGTTTGCAGGTAACCTTCTTCCTATTGTGTCCTCATGAGAGAAGGTTTGGAAGGAAGGAGAGGGAATGCTTGCTCCTTGCACCCACAAGAGAGCAGGTAGGGACACAGATTAGATCCAGCTTTGTTTTCTTCCATTTATTTATAAGGGCACGATCATAGCAGTTTAGAATCCCACCCTTGTAACCCCATTTAATCTTTATCAACTCTTCCTTACCATTTTAACCTTACCACCTCCTTATCATTTTATTTCTTTTATACTGTCATAGCAAGTAGGTTTTTTAATAAAAACATAACACTTCATTTATTTGGATTTTATATTTATTCAGGTTGATGTTGGTCAATTTCCTTACTTGATGTAAGAGGAAATACACTCTCTTTAGAAATATCAGTCTGAACTGGGCATGGTAGCACATGTCTGTAATCCTAGCTACTTGGGAGACTAATGAAGGAGGATCTCAAGTTTGAGACCAGCCTGAGCAACTTAGTGAGACCCTGTTTCAAAATTTGAGGAAGGAGTTGTTCTGGGGATGGATCTTAGTGATGGAATGCTGGCCTAGCAAGAACAAGGCCCTTGGGTTCGAATCTTAGCACGGAAGGAAGAAAGGAAGGAAGGAAGGAAGGAAAGGAGGGAGGGAGGGAGGGAGGAAGGAAGGAAGGAAGGAAACAAAAAAATCAGTCTGGTCAGTTTTCAGTCAGTTATAGCAAACCTCAGGCATGAATTTGGGGCCCTGAATAAAATTACCTTAACATCAGGTCAAGTTTATCGCTGGAGGACAAACTGTCATGGTACAACATTGTTATGTTTGCCTTTATATTTTCAGGTGACCCTTGACTGATACAGATGTATTTCCATATGTAATGAACAGTCTTTATACATAGGAACATGAGTGTCAGAACATCTTCTCGTCCACTGGTAGACATGTTTAGTTTTCCTGCTTTTTCTCTTTTCTTTTCCTCACAGGCCCAGGGCCAAATATAGGTCACATAGTTTAGGAATTGAAATTAATTATGTTTAGTTTATAAACCCATTGTCAAGTTACACAGGCTACACAGAGCTCTGTGATACAAGGGATGTCAAGGCCCCAGGCAGGCTCAGGAGGATAGAGTCTAGCATTAAGTGCTAGGGAATTCACTGAACCATCATGGGTCACAAAACTAATTTCCCACCAAGGCAGGAGTAAAGTCTGTGCTTCTTCTTTCTGGATCCATACAAGGAGGGTAGAACTGAGCAGGTCAAGACTCATAAGGTAGCAGACTCAGTCAGAAGTTGGAAAGGAGGAGAAAAGTCTACTCTGCAGCACAGGAAGATGAGAAGGAACTTGATTGTGTTAGGGTGTGCTAGGAGTCAGCTCAACATCTCCCTTATAGATTTGTAACAGGTGGAGTGAAGGGTTCCCTCTGGTGCATCTGAAGTTTGTTTTTTTGTTTTGTTTTGTTTTGTCTTTAATAGCCAATACTACCTGGGAAAGCCCAGCTCCACCCAGCATTAGAAATGGTTGGGTTGAGCTGGAAGGTTCTGAGGCAATCTGCTAGAAAGGAGCACAGGGCATCTGGAGAGAAGGTCCTCCAGCCAGGTCCACAGGATCACTATGGAAAGGTAGCAACCCTGGCCTTACAAGGATTAGAGTTTCATTCTAGTCTGTCCAGCCAGTAAACTAAAGCTATGGGGATGCAAGTTAGCCTTTGAGTTATGAGATTTTTATAACCTAAAAATGGTCCCTGCTACAATAAGTGCCAGGAGTGGACGCCATGCAGCTTTGAGGGAGCCCCAGAGCTCTGCTCATTTCTCCTTCCTTGCCTATTTTTCCATGACTGCGCCTGTGTCTTTTAATCCCTTCTTATATATTACAAAAATGTTACATACAAAGGCTTTATCAGGAATGAAGCAGTATAGAAAATATGACGAGGATTCAATTTTAAAAAACTGCTGAAGATGAACTGTATGTTAAAAATTACAAAACATTCTTAAGAATCCATTTGAATTTGAGCAGGCATCTACAAACACAGCAGAAGAAAGAGAATTAAACATAATTAAGAACTAAAAACACAAACAACTTTAAAATATAGTTTTGAAAAGAATCAAGTAGGATTAATAGAGGTGAGAATTATAGCCATCAAAATCTAAAAATCTAGTGCAGGCTAAGGATGTCAGATGAGACATTATCATTTAAATTGACAGATACAATTTTCTGTCAATGAAGGAACACTACATAGATGGAAAATAGGAAAGAATGTTAAATTGTAGTTGCAAGAATATGATATCTAACACTTCTTTTGTGTTTTTATATCCTGGGTTCTATTCCAAATGCTTTACACATATGAATAAACTTTTGGGGAAAGTACCATTATTATTTGCAGATAAGGCAACTGAAGCAGTGTGTCCAAGGTCACAGAGAAAGCAGGTTTAGAAAGCCGAATTCTTATCAAGAGAGTTCCTCTCACTTGGGGAAGAGGTATTTCCACATACCTATTGTCTAGTAATGTTGAAGACAATAACAGAAAGAATGTAGGAAAATGGTTAAAAAGATTATTTTCAGAAAACAGGTAAAGTGATAACTCACAGATATAAAAGTGAACACCTGTCAGAGAGTTTATTAACTCATATGACATGAGGGAACCAGGCAGATGTTATAGTCAGTTCAGTGGAAAAGCCAAACCAGTACAAATTTATATGGCATTTGGGGATTTTGAGATGACCTGGAAATGGACACAAAACTTGTTCATCTGCAGTGGGCGGGAAGTCAAAGCATTACTTATTAATGACAACTCAGCTTTCACACCTGTCTATTGCCAACAATCTACTAATCATTGCAAAATAGCTCAGATAATCGGCTGTCATGTATAATAACTAAAAAGAATCAATAAAAAATTAAGATCAATGAGCTACGTTAAAAAAAAAAACAACAACAGTGAACGTCGATAATTTAAATCTGTGTCCTGTAGAGAATATTGTTTTCCACTGAAATATGGTGCTTTTTCTGCAGAAGCCATGTTCCAAAAGAGTGGCTGAGAATTTAATAATGTTGATGAGAAACACAAATCCTCAGATTCAGGAGACATAGTCTGAGGAAACAATGTGTAATAAAAAAGGAGCCCAAGAAATGTTGTGGGGGGGGGGGGGGGTGGAAACAAAAAACTAGAATGCCTGAAGCCAAAGGAAATCCTGGAAATAATGAAAGAAAGAAGACAGCTTGCTAACGAAGGAATGGCAATTAGGTAGACTGCAGACCTTTTAAAGGCAACAATAGGCACCAGAACAAAAATAAAATGAAATAACATCTTAAAAGTACTGAAAATAATTGTCAGCCTCGAATTCTGTTACAAGCAAAACAATTCTTTACACAGAGGGCAAAATCAAGGTACGTTCAGGAAAACAAAGACTAAAGGACCTTACTGTGTAAAGTCTGTACTCATATAAAAGAAATGACCAGAAGATAAAAGTGGATCAAGGTATGAAAAGGAACAGTAGGAAAGCAATTGGTAAACATTTAGGTACATGCAAACAGGAATGCATAACATCATAAAGATGAATTTAGGGTATGAACGCAAAGTGGAGGGCTGGGGTGTGGCTCCGTGGTAGAATATATGCTTAGTCCTTGCCAGGCCCTGGGTTCTGTACCACCCACACCCCCAGAAAAACAAAAACCAAGTGGGATTAAAATATTGTAAATAAGTGCACGAAACGTGTTTCTTGGAGAGTACTTGGAGGTAAAACATTCAGGTGCACTTACGTTGCCTTAAAAGACCACACAGATAACAGCTTTATGTAGAATATGCAAGTTAAAAATGTAAGAAGAATCAACAGGCCCATAAGACGAATATATTTATCTTCTAAACAGGTAGAAACTAAGGGGAGAAGAAATAAAGAAAATGTCAGAAAAGGAAGGAAAAATCCAAAGCACGACATGAGATAGTAGAAATAAAACATTATAGTCAGACCAAGGTTGTGGCTCAGTGGCAGAGAGCTTGCCTTGCATGTGTGAGGCACTGGGTTGAATCCTCAGCACTATATAAAAATAAATAAAGATATTGTGTCTATCTACAACTAAAAAGAAAAAGCAGTCTTAAAAAAATTATAGTTGGAAGGAGACCCTCATTGTTATACAAAATACATGTATGAAGATGTGAGGGAAAAAAAAAGAATAGCATTACCCTAGATAAGGTAAAGAGAAGTGATGGGAGGGGAGGGGAGGGGTTGGGGAGATAGGAAGGATAGCAGAATGAAACAGACATTATTATTACTGTGTGTATATAAGTGAATGCATGACTAATGTGATTCTGCAACCTGTATGCTCAGAAAAATGAGATATTATATCCCATCTGATTCAAATGTATGACATATCAAGGTCATTGTACTGTCAGTGTAACTGATGAAAACAAATTTAAAAAAAGAAAAAAATAATAAAGTAAATGTCTTTATTATTTTAAAAAATTATAGTCAACAAGACAAAATATCTGTTAAAAGGCAGGTATTTCCTAACAATAATTTGTTTTTTAAAAAGATCGAAGTATAGACTATTTAAATGGAACTAAATCACATGTACACAAGAGATGAAAACAAAAACAGGGAAAAATAAATATTAAATAAATAAAAATAAATTATTTTATTTATTATAAATTATAAATTATTTATTAAAAATAAATATCTGAAATATGAAACATCTAAATGTGAATTAAAAAAGAAAAAACACCTTTGATGTGTATGGAGTATGTGTAAAGAGATGGACTGAAGACCTTTCAAAGGCACACAAAGAGAAATACATAACCTTAAATATATAAGAAACAATTTAAAAAGGAAATTTGTGAATTAACTAGCCAATCACAAGATGTTAGAAACAACATTTAAATCCAAAGAGGAAAGAAGGAAGAATAAAGATAAAACTAGAAATTTGTTAAATAAGATAAATAAAATACATATTGATAAAAGATAAGTTTTATTTATTTATTTTTTTAAATAACTACTAATAACAACTTGGGAGGCAATTAACAACAAAGTAAGAGGGCATAGGAAAGTGTTTACTAGGTATAAAAGGTATAAATTACTAGGTATAAATATGAGCACTTAAAACAGAATATTATGGGAGTTTGACTCAATAAATTTTGGAAATTTAGAGAATATTTAATACTTTCAAACAAAATAGAAATATAGACCAAAAATTAAATGAAGATTTAAAAATTTATATTGTTAAAGCAAATTTAGGTTTACAGTATAATTGAGTGGCAAATATAGAGTTTCCATTTATACCCATTGCCCCCCGCCTCCACTGACTTCCCTGTTATCAACATCATCCACCCAGTGGCACATTTGATGAACTTGCATTAATTCATCATTATCATCCAGAGTCCATGTTTTATATTAAGTTTCACTCTTGGTGTTGTACATACATTAATTCATCATTATCATCCAGAGTCCATATTTTACATTAAGTTTCACTCTTGGTGTTGTACATTATAGTGTCCTATGGAGAATATTCACCCAAATCTTCTGTGCTTAATCTATTCATCTGTCCCTCTCACTGACTCCTAACATCACTGATCTTTCTACTGTCTCTATAGTTTTTGTGTTTTCCATAAAGTCATTTGTTGGAATCATACAGTATTGTTACCTTTTCAACTTGGCTTCTTTTATTTAGTAATGTAATATAAATTCAAATGTAATATAGATTTAAGCTTCCTCTGCTTTTTTCATAGCCTGATAGCTCATTTTTTATTTCTCTTTATTTTTAAATTTTATCATTATTATTTATTTTATTTTGTTTTATTCTAATTTTTTTTTTTTTTTTTGCAGCTCTGGGGATTGTATCCAGTAACTTGCACATGCCTAGGCAAGCGCTCTACTACTGAGCCACATTTTTTGCCAACTCAATTCTTTTTAGAATTGAAAATGTTTTAATATCTGGATGTAGCATAGTTTATCCACTCATCTACTGAAGGGCTTCTTGGTTGCTTCCAAGCTTTGGCAATTATGAATAAAGCTGCTTTAAACATCTGCAGGGCAGTTTTTTATGTGTATGTAAATTTTCAGCTCCTTTGGGTAAATTCCACAAATCAAATATAAGAGTAGATTAGTTATGTAAGAAACTGCCAAAATGTCTCCCCAAATGACTGTACCAGTTTACAATGAATTGTCAGGGGTGGAGGGATTCCTGTTGTTCCACATCCTTGTTAGCATTTGGTGTTGTCATTGTTCTAGATTTGGGCCATTCTGATAGGTGTGTAATGGTATCTCATTGCTATTTTATCTGCATTTCCCTGCTGACAGGATGTGGAGCATATTTTCATATGTTCATTGCCATTTGCATATTTTCTTTGATGAAATGTCTGTTAAGGTCTTGAACATGTTTTTCAGTTGAGTTATTTGCTTTCTTATTTTTGAGTTTTAAAAGTTTTTTTTGCCTATCGTATTATTTATAAGTTATGTTTTTTTGCAAATATTTTCTCTCAGGCTGTGATTTGTCTTTTTATTCTCTTGATATATTTTAGAAAAGAAATTCAAGCTGGGCATGGTGGTACGTGCATATAATTTCAGCTGCTCAGGAGGCTGAGGCTGGAAAATAGCATGTTCAAAGCCAGCCTCAGCAATTTACGGAGGCCCTAAGCAACTTAGTGAGACCCTGTCTCTAAACAAAAATATAAAAAGGGCTGGGGATGTGGCTCAGAGGTTAAGTTTCCCTGGGTTCAATTTCCAGTACCAAAAAAAAAAAAAAAAAGTAATTCAAAAAGGTGGGTTTTAAGGGGAAGTCCCACCTAGCATAACACTTATGAACATAAAAATGTATGAATATTAATTAAAATACTAGCATACTAAATCTAACAAATTTTAACAATAAATATTAACAAAATTAGTTTTGTTTAACTTTCAAAAATCTACTAATACAGTTTAATCTAAAACAATCATCCTGGTAGTTGGAAGAAAAAAAAATTAATTGATATTATTTAATACCCATTTGTGTATTAGAATAAAACTCACCTAGATTGACACATGATCTTTACCAAAAGCTCAGTTAATGCTGAAACATTAATGTTTCTGTACACCAGTCCTTTTGGATTCACTTTCCTCAGTTTCAATTGCCATGGTCAACTGTGATGCAAAAATGTTAAACAGAAAATTCCAGAAGTAAACAATTTTATTACAATACATTGTTAAAATTGTTCTATTTTATTATTAATTAGTGATAATCTTACTATGCCTAATTTATAAATTGAACTTTATTATAGGTGTGTAATTACAGTAAAAAGCACAGCATATATAGGAGCTAGTGCTCTCCATAGTTTCAGTCATCCCCCAGGGCCTTGGAATATATGCCCTTGGATAAGAGGGACTACTGTGTGTGGAGCAAAGGAAGGATATCATTTGTCATCACTTAAAAAAAAAGAACAACCAATAAGTAGTTAAGAATTAGGAATAAACTAGATTATCATCCATAGACTATATTATTTTTATATAGAAAACTCACAAAACTAGACAAAATATTTTGGATACAAAACAAAATCAATATTTTTGATGTATTTCTATTGAATGTATTTCTATTACACAACTGGAAAATGTAATATAGCAAATTTTATGTCTAATATCTGTACATATTAAAAAGTATTAATACATACTAAGAAAGATTTATATAAATGTTGAATTATATCAATATATGCCTCAAAAATCTCAGTAACATAACACTGTCAAGTTTTCCCAAGTTAAATTTAATGTGATTCCACCAAAAGTCTCAACAGTGTCTTAGTGGGACTAGACAAGCAGATCCTAAACTTTACAATAATGAGCAAAATGTCAAGAATAGCTAAAGCAATTTCAAAGAAAAAGCACCAGTTTGAGGGACTTGCCTTGCCAAATACCAGCACTTTAATAATTCTGTAATAATTAATATGATGTTGAATTTTACTGGGTCAGGAATAGGCATATAGCTCAAGGAACAAAATAAAGAACCCAGAAACTTGAAACATGTGATGACAATATCCCTATGCTATTTAGAAAATTGTTATAATCCATCCAATGTTATATCCAATTGTTTTATAATAATATCAATGTTATGATACTACACTTGATCTTAGCCAAAAGGCCGAGAAGCGATATATATCAATGTTATGGATAATTGAACGTGTAAATTAATAAAGAAAGGATTCTCCTTTGCAAAATAAATTTCACTGTGTATATTTAAGGTATATAGCATGATATCGTGAGATAAACATGCATAGTAAAAATTATTGTAGTGAAACAAATGAACATACCCATCATCTCACATAGTTACCCATTCTTCTTAAGTTTGTTTGCTTTTGTAACAAGGGCAGATAAAGTCTACATTTAGCAGGACTCCCAAATACAGACAGTAATCCTCTTGTTGTATATTAGGTCTTTAGGCTCCTTCGTCTAACATATCTGCTAATTTATGTTTTTGGAATCTCCCTATTTCCTTCCTCTCCATTCCCTTTCTGCTTCTGATAAATACAGTTTTATTTTCTTTCTTGAATGGATTCTTCTGGAAGCCTTCTACTGATGACCCAGACATAACCTCCTGGAACTTCTAGCAGCTAGAAATGACCATGAAAATTTGGTTCTACACAAGCTTTTTCATCACAGACTGTAATAGGCCATACAATGGGTCATAGACCTTTAATGTTTTAGAAGAAAACATGGAACTAAATCAGAATAGTCTATGACAGGGTGTATAGATATAGGTACAAATGTATAAAATTCATCTAACAAAATCCATCTGTTTTAAGCAAACTTGTTTTCCCTCTTGAAATTGGGACCTACCTTGCATCAGTAGTGCCTTTACCCTGTGTCTTAATATGTACTTTACAGATTTTTTTCCTTTCTTTAGAAATCTAAAATAAATGGTGCCTTAGAACCATTGTCTTCTGAAATATATGGGCTTCTCCTTCCTCCTGTCTTACTTTTTTTCAGATAAGAGCATTTTCATCTAGTCTACTGTTCCTTCTCATAGTCTTTCAAGGATATTAAATGCTCAGATGGGATGGGACTGATTTCACTTGAGACTTCATTAGTTGGGGGTCATTCTGAACCCACATATGTTATCCTCTTTGTACAGTATACCTGGATTTTTTTTTCAAAGCTTCATCTGTTCCTGGATGCACATTCTTATTCTGTGGAACACATATTCCATTGGGACTTGGACTTGCTGGTACTTCTTGATGACTGAGCTTCACTGTTTTTTATTTTAATTTTTTCTCTCTGGTGGTCCATTTCTTCCTTCTCTGTGGTTGGCCCAGACACTCTCCCTTTCTTGATTATGGTTGAGCCTCTCAAGCTCAGTGGTGGTGCTCATTGCTTCAGGGCAAGCTGAGGAGTTTATCCTGAAACTGGGATCAGAGGGATCTCATTCCAGGGCATGCAGCTCTTTGCAGATACAAGATACAGTGAGGCACTACATGGGACCCCAAGGATGTGGAGAAGGGAGAGTTCCAAGTTCATACCCACATGATCCACCTATGCCCTGTGGAATCTCCCACTTTATGCTTCCCCTGCATCTGAAAGAATTGTTTGTCATCCCCTAAGGCTTGGACCCCTGAACCCTATTTGGCACAGCCACCCTCAGTTTTTCCCCAATCCCCTTTCTAGCCTCACTACTTAGATACTGTTTTTCTCACCCATGGTCTAGGGAAACAGAAGTTCCTGAAGCCTCCATCATTTAATTTTATCCCCAGGAATGTGATAAGATCATGTCCCCTTCTAGAAGCATGGCGGAAATTTGTAGCATCTCTGCCCATCTCTAGAGTCTGTGTAGGGGCCTTTCCTCCTGACCGCTCCCCTAAGGACAGAACCTGTATCCTGAGTATCTGAGTTAAATTTGCCCTCAGTGAGTGTCCCCTTTGGGGTTGTTGGTGAGACTCAAAGGTCTCTTTACACCAAGATGGCACTCTGGTCATCTCTGGCTGGAGGAGGATGAAGGCAGCCAGAGGAAGGCAGCACTCGAGGAAACCTAGGGACCAGGTTGGGCATCCTCAAAACTCTATGGATGCCTTGTGTCTTCCGGTAGTCAAGGAAAAAAAAAATATATGTATATATATGTATATATATATACATATATATATATACACACACATATATATATGTATATATATATACACACACACACACATATGCCATTTCAAACTATTTAATATAGAAAATTTCAAATATACACAAAAGCAGAGAGGAATGAAGTGATTCCCTTTGGACCAATCCTCATCTCTGTGGTTATCAGATTTTCCCAGCAGGAAGGCTTCAAGATCACATGGCACTGTGATTGCTGTGTTCTGGCATCTGTTGGACATTTCTGTGTGCAAAAGGCCAGGCTGTGCAGCAGACTGTGGACTTTGTGGCCACCCACAAAATGAGTGGCTTTAGTCACTTATATTTCAGAAAAATCTCATTATTTGTCTTGGAGAGCTATGTTCAAACTCAGTGTTTTGCAACAAGGTCCCTTTTCAAGTCAATCTTATCTGCAGCCCTTATGTTCAAAACAGATAAAGTACTTTTAGCACACATCTGTTACATGAGTTCACTTTTGTATTATTTATTGATAAAATCAACTTGCCTATGGGAAAGAACATTTTAACTGCTGTCATGTATATTGATTTTCGAGTTTTGATAACAATTGCAATGTCACAATCCCATGTATCTCAGTATTCTGTATGGATGAACAATACTTTGAAATCATGGAGTCACACAGGTAAGCTGTTGCTAATGGCAACAGTTTTTTAATCTTGTTTTAACCTATTCCCCTTGTGGTCTTAAAAATCTCTTCACTTAAATTGGAATAAATGCTTGGAGAAAAAGCTCGTAGAAAATTTTTTTTTCCCAGAGTTGGATCATTGATCTAACAGATGCTCATAGTATTTATTATAAATATAAAAACCAGGAAAGAAACCCAAGCCTAAAATACACAAAATTTTGTATCCTGTGGCATGGCATCAGACCACACTTTCTGTTGTTGCTGCCAAGGACCATTGTCAGTGGCAGAACACATGCCAAGTCTGGTGTAGATTCACTGTTATGTAACTATAGACACAAACTTGCATTTTTTAAAAGAGTAATGCAAAACTGAAATCTCATGTGGTGAATCATTTACAAGAAATTCAAATATGTTGTACATTCATGGCAAGAGAAATTCAGTTTATCTCTCACCCAAAGGGGAATAAAGTGACCCATAAATTAATATTGGTAATCTCTGAAAAGTTAAAACTTTATGTATAATCATTTGATTGCATGGACCTTAATTCGTATTTTAAAAATTCAAAGAAAAGAAAATATTGGAATCAAGCATTTGCAGAAATCTCAAAAGACTTCCATAGCATGTTAGGGTCCCAGAGAACCTAGTTTGAAAACCATGGTGCTATTCTGAGTACATTTTTGAAGGTTTCCATTTTTAGCTATTTTATGCCCAGTTATGGTTTCTGATATGACTCATTAACTCAGTCAGATACAGACTACAATCAAGCAAGAATATTTACATCCTTATCCTACTTCCTCTCTGTCTTTCCTTTCTGGTGTTTGGATGTTACGAGGTGGATATGTTCTTTATTGTCTCAGTGGATAATTCTTATATGTCAACTGAACCTCCGTCACTCCCTCCTTTTCTTCCTTTAAAATTCCTCATATTTATCATATTCAAATCATGACTTTCTTATATACTTTTTTCCTTCAGCTTCTGGTTCCTGTTATTCTTATTTTAAGATTGTTTTTAATATATTTTAAATCAAATCCATGATGTTTTCCAGCCTGTTATTTCTTCTGTCTCTTGCTCTGCATCTCCATTTCCTCTGAGAAATCCCTAATGTCTCTCATTGGGACTCTCTGTTCCTGGGCTCGTGTCTGGATTGTTGTGGTGATCCTGACCTCTGTCCCCAGGTTTTGTCTAAAAGTTTGTTTCTTCTTTCTCAGTTTCATCCTCATTTTTCTGAAGCTGACCAAGGACACATATGTGGGAGAAAGCTCTTTGAGGCTTCAGCATTCTTGAAAATGCCTTTCTTTGCCTTCATGCTCGAATGGTTTTTTTTCTGCTCTGGAAATTTTTCTTTGTGTGATTTCTTTGGTAATTTTCTCCCTCCCACTCTCCTGTTGTCTCTGGATGGACCTCTGTTCGTGACTGGAGCTCTCCTGGCCTTGTCCTTATGAGGTGCATCATTTCTGTCCTACTTGTCATCTCTGATTTTTATCAGCCAAACCTCCAAATATTTATTTAGAAAATTATTTCATCAATTTTAGCTTCAATTTCCATATTGCTGTTTTCCTAATTGCAATATCCTCTTGAATTTGGGGGGAGAATATTATATTTTTAAAGAAGTAATTTTGTATTCTTTTCATGGACAGATCTCTTTGGATTTTTAAAAGATGTTTATCCTTGATTGTAAATCTCATGTAAAGACTGATCACAAATATGTAGTGGCTGTGAGTTTTCTCCTGAGAGGACCAAGGCATAGAAAAGGCTCACTGAGCCTCTGTCCATGTGGGCAGCCCTTACTAGAAGTTTTCCGGTCATCAAAATGAGGGGCAATTTGACTCTGTGGAATGAGCATCTTTTTTTGCCTAGGTTTTCTTGAGGCAGTTTATTATTATTTATAGGTAGAAGGACTGTGTTTTAACAGTACCCAGGATTTATTTTAATCACTATGGTAAGACATATAGATACAGAACTGACTGTTGCTAAGGAAGAAGATTTTATTCAAAGTTTCCTAACAGCAAGAATCATAACTCACCCCTGAGTCAGGGATACAGGGGGAAGTGCTGGATTGATTATAAGGCAAAGAAACCAGGGAAAATGTAGATAGATAGGAGCTTTCATTGTGTTTTTTCCAGGGAAGGAAGAGGTCAGGCAGAATAAGCAGGTTTGTAATGGGCTGATTTGAATAATTTCACATCCCTGGGGTGGTTAGGGCTGGTGGATAGTGACCCCCCAAGTGTGAGAGCCTGATAGAATGGGAGTTGAGATGTAGGCTCTGGATTGATTGATTTATATTTGAAAAGAGCTCTTGAAGACTTGTTTACTGTTTCTAGGAATTGACTAATCCCAGGAGGGGCAGTTCCTCCAGGTCAGCAAGGCCTCAGATGTGAAATGTCGGAAAATAGAAAAGCAAGTCATGGTTAATTTAGGTCTTTACTTTTAATCCTTTTTTCCCCCTTTTAGGGGTGTGTGTATGTGTGGGTGTGCACAGGCCTGTGTGTGCATTTATCTAAGTTGTCACCGACAGGGGAGGGTCTTGGGGCACATTCATCTAAAACTTGTGCTAAATTTGCTATCTTTCCCTACCCCCACCTTCATCATTACCAGCTGTGGACCAGAGCCCTTTTGGGGTTCTGTGTCCAGCTCCCTCCTGCACCTGCAGTTTCAAACATATGGAATACATTTGTTAATCCTCAGCAAGTATTGGGCCCCTTTGAAGAGATTGGAAGTAAAGCTTTGAACATAGAAGGTCACAATCCCTGTCCTGTGAGGTGGACAGGGTGGCCACATGCACCTATGTTCCTTATCTCCTGTGGATATGTTGAGATTTTTTTTTCCATCTACAGGTGTTCTCCTTAATTGATTTTAGGTACCTGGTTACAAACAGGAGCCCCTAGAAAGCTGCTACTGTTCTGACCAGGGGCTCAACTAATCTAAGTGCACTGAGGAATCGACAGCCTCATAGCACTGGCTCACAAAACTCCATTTTCTGTTTCTAGTGCTGATGAGAGGTTTGATGCCACATTCCACACCAATGTCTTGGTGAATTCTTCTGGACATTGCCAGTATCTTCCTCCAGGTAAGACCCATTTTCTTTGTCTTCTTCCAGTTGAAAAATTTAAACAAGTAAATTAAGCAAATATCAGCCCAGTTGATGGCCCACCTGAGGGTCAACTGGCTCTTATATGCATTCTACTTCCTCCTCTTACTTTCTCTCTGTGTTTTCAGTGCCCCCTCAAGACTGCCATCTTTCTCTTTTTTCTTGGAATCCTGGCTCAGGTGGTCTTTGCCAGCATGTGTCGGGTGTTCTTACTTTCTGCCATGTGCTCTGAAAAGTCAGTTCAGTCCATAATTAAAGCAAGCCTTCCTTGTTGGGTAATCTCCAAGTCTCTTTTCTACCCATAATCCAGATAATCAGGTCCTTTTGTCTCCATTTCAACATGTAAGTCAGATAAACATGCCCTTTCTTCCCTGTTGTGACCCACAAGTCTGATATCCAAACCATTTTTCCTCCCTTTCAACCCACAAATCAGACAATCAGGTCCCCTTTCCTCCACTTTGGTCCTCCACTTTCCTCGACTTCCTGTCTTGGCAGGTGTTCCAGGTGTTGGGGGAGATGGTGGGAGTGCTGCATGGTGCATTGAGTTCATGCATTCAAGAGCACTCATGGGTTAGATGTTAGGTTCAGTGCTTTCTAGGGAGCTCATTACTGACTTGTTCCTGGACTCGTTTTTTCTCCTTTTCAACTTTCTCATGGTGAGACACTTTCTGGGATTGACCTCCACCCCCCATCCCCAAACCCACTATTTCTTGGGACTTATAAGGCCCTAGGCTGTTCATTGAGTTATCCACAGCTTGGTAAATTCAGATTTTTCGGCCTTGAGGCACAATGTGGATTGTTTTAGCATATGAATATTAACCAATCTTAGGTTCAGCTTTTAGAACTTCTTTTTTTTTTTTTTTTAACATATTCTTTTCAAGGATTTTCTCCTATACTAACTGTCTGGTTTACTTAACTGCCTACTCAAAAGGAACCTGCAATTATCTCACGACCAGCGTGCACACACTCACACCACCCACACACAACCACACACACATCACATATTCTCACATCACACACACAGACACACACACACACATACACCCCTTCAACAGTCTCTCTTACTCATTCCACTGCACACACAGCAAAGTCAGCTTTGCTTTTTGGGTTGTTGTTTACATGCTCTTTCTGTTAGCTGATGATAAACATCCTCTAGACAGAATCTGTGTTTGCTCACCTTAGAATCCTTGGCTCCTCAACCATGTGAGGCCCATGTGAATGAATGAGTGACTGAATCTATCAATAACATACACCTCCCTGTAATATTTGTATAGATTGAAGAAATCCAGCTTTTCAGGTTTTCTGTCTCAACACAACTGTTCTTGGGCAATTCCCCCCATTTTTCCTACCCCAGCCTTTCCTTCTGACAGTGGGTCCTCTGTAGACTGGCTGTGGAATGCCTTCCAGCACATCTGAGTTCCTTTTCACCAGGCCTGCAAGTTACAGCTTCTGTTATGAGTGCCATTATCAGGGCCATTTTAGAAGATGGTGTCCAGTAGTCTCCAGGGTAGAGGAACATGTTGCTGCAAATTGTTCTTAGGACTGAGTTTATCTTCAGCTACCAGGGCAGCACTCTGGACCCTCAAATCCTCTGAACGCAACAGACCCTGTGAGACTCCATCCTATGACCCTTCCTCAGTGGCCTTGGGAGTCTGGTCAGGATGGGACACATTGTGTTGTGACCTGGGACAATGTCTTACACTGGAAGGAAGGGTACAGAACTCCCTGTGCCTTGGGGTCATGTAGGGCTGGTTCGGGGACACTGCTCTGCCCCTGCTTAGTGATGTTTAGTGATACATGGGTATAAAAGAGTGTTTTGGGTGTGGGTTTTGAAATAGAGACTTGATTATAACGTGACTTTTCCTGCTTCATTTTATGCATTTATTTTTAACATCTTTATGGAGGTAGAATTTACATATCATACATTTTAAGTACATGATTCAATGATTTTTAGTAAATTTAGAGTTGTGCAACCATTACCACAGTCCCATTTTAGAGCATTCCCTTCACTCCACAAAGATCCCTTTTGCCTATTTGCAGTTAATCCCCACTCCCACAGCCAGCCCCAGGCAACCACAGATCTGTTTTCTGTGTCTTTCTTGGATTTTTTCATAGAAATGGAATTGTATAGTTATAGAATGTTTTAACTTGCAAATAGTCTGGGTTTGGGGGAATCCACACTACTAATGGAAGGGGAGTGTCAGTTAAGACTTCCAGACTCCTATAAACATTTGAAATAATGCTGCAAATCATGTTTAGAGGACCTTAAGGGGGCAAATAATTTATTATCTGTTCACAACTTGGCTGTGAGTTGAAGTCTGGGTTTTCAAGGCACTTTGAGTCCCTTCCTCCCTATGGTCTTTATTTAACTCAATAGTTGACATTTACAGAGTACCTGCCTTTCCCCACCAGCAGTGGGACACTTAAGCCATTCATGCCTTCTAGTGTTGCTCAATCTTCTCTGAGCAGGGAAGAGAACAGGGCATAAAAATAAAACTAGAATGAGTTTATCTGATTTCATCTTCATGACCTTCTGGGAAATTCACTTTCAACTTACCAGAGCCTGAACTTCCTCTTTCAGTGGAAACCCTTTCTTGTATTCAAGCACTCTTTCTTGGGCTTACACCTGTCAGGTTTTGTTGTATTTTTTATTTTTTTTTTATTGTAGATGGACACAATATCTTTACTTTATTTATTTTTATGTGGTACTGAAATCGAACCCAGTGCTTCACATGAGCTAGGCAAGCGCTCTACCACTGGGCCATAACCCCAGCCCGTTGTTGTATTCTTCATCTAGAATCCTCCACATTTATTTCTAGGTAATCAAATATTTTCCCAATTGGTTATCTAAATAAAATGGCTTCCCAGACCAAACATACCCACACAGAAATACATGCCCCCATACTTTAGATTCTTGAGCATTTTTATTAATTCCTCTGAGGGTTTTTTTTAATGTTCTTTATTTTTCTCCTACTATTGAGTCTGATGCACAGAGCAAACACAAGTTTATAAAACTAATTTCTTTGCACAGAAAGCCCTGAGAAGTCTTCTTCAACAGAAGCTGTCATGGTTTTTGAATTTCAAAAGACAGTGAAGCTTTAGGTGAGCTGCTTGTCTAGAGGTTTGCAAGATAGATTGATAGATCGATAGATTGATCAATTGATAGATAGATAGATAAAATATATACAATTTTTTCTGGGTAGGTTTAGAAGCAGTTTGAAGGTGCAACATGGTCTAGAGGGACTGCTGTGTATTTTGAGTCCATCTCAGTTGTCTTCCACTTCAGCCTTCTGGTTGTTTCCATCACCAACACAGGCATATTCAAGAGCTCCTGCTATATTGATGTGCGCTGGTTCCCCTTTGACGTGCAGCATTGCAAACTGAAGTTTGGATCCTGGTCTTATGGAGGGTGGTCCTTGGACCTGCAGATGCAGGAGGCAGATATCAGTGGCTATATCCCCAACGGAGAATGGGATCTCGTGGGTAAGCCCAGCAAAGACACAAGACTTGCAGCCTGGAAAAAAACCTGCTTTCTTCCTGTTGAAGTTTAAAAGTTAGGGATTTTCCACTGACCTTTCCAGTGTGAGCATTTTTTGAACTCTGCAGCATTCTTCATCATTTACTGAGAGCTATAGGATGAGAAACCAACAACAATGAGTAAATCTAACACTTTCAGGAGGAATTTGCAGCTTGGTGAGGACATGTTTAAACAAGTCAGTGCTGGTGACATCTTCAAGTCCATGCCATTGCTAAAATATGATTGCACAGCAACTTTCAATCAACAGTGTGAGTGTCATAAATGAGGTCCAGATAAAGTAAAAACAGTTTTATACAGTAGCAAAACACATTTACAAATACTGGGAAACGGGTTTGGCTACGCACTAAACAAGTCTGCTTAGGGACAGTTGAGCTTGGGGTTTATAACAAGAAGTGGGTATAAAAGCTTAGCATTTTGGGGAAAAGATCAACAAGATTGAGGCAACTCTGGTAGTTGGAAATGGATGCAAATCAGGGTGATCATAAATTTCATAGTCCATTGGATTGTCCAGCTCAGGAGGCAAACTGGTCATTGTAGCATTCCTCGAATCTTGCAAGGAATTGTTAGATTTTGAAAAAATCGTTCCTTCTGTAAGATTCAGTTCTCAACATGAAATTTATCTCGCAATCTACCCCGTCAGCAAATCTCTAAGACTCAGAAAAACATTTTTTTTTTTACTACTCTGCAGTCATTTTCACTTTTATTTTATCAACAGCCATTTAAAATGGAAAAGCAATGTAGTTAAAATTCACTTAACACTGAATATGCATTCTGAAATGCTTTGTTGCATGATTTTGTCATTATGCAAGCATCATACACTGTACATACACAAACTGAGACAGCTATAGTTCAGTAGGTGATATAAAACTGAAGCACATTTTTTATCAATTTCTTTTTTATTTGTTTGCTTTTTGGTGCTGGGGAATCAAACCCAGGGCCTCATGAAAGCCAAATGGATACTCTACCACTGAGCCACATCCCCAGATTCACTTGTTTCATCTTTGACAGAAGCATCATTATGTGGCTCATGACTATAATTACTTTTATAATGATAAAAATTGAAAGTGCATCATTTATTCTTATGTACTTTTATGTACTTATAATCCTTCAAAAGAATATTTACCCATTTGCTTAAGTATCACTGAGATACCTTAAAACAATTTTATAACAAGCCAGCAAGGGTTTGTTCAAACATCAGTTACCAAGATTTTTAGCACTTAGCAAACTCCAGGGCTATGCTTGTGTGTGGTATATACATGGAAACAAACACAGTAATTATGTTTTCAAATGATAGTTCCTTTTCTCCTCCTCCCCATGCAGGAATTCCAGGCAAAAGGAGTGAGAAGTTTTATGAGTGCTGCAAAGAGCCATACCCGGATGTCACCTACACGGTAACGATGCGCCGCAGGACACTCTACTATGGCCTTAATCTGCTCATCCCTTGTGTGCTCATCTCAGCTCTGGCCCTGCTAGTGTTCTTGCTCCCTGCAGACTCTGGGGAGAAAATCTCCCTTGGTAAGTGCCCATATCTTTGGCAAGAGTCTGAGACTGGAGGCCCTTTGTTTAGGTCAGCTCTGTAGGGTTCACTGTGGATGGTACAGGGATGTATTTTGGGGTCCCAAGGGCCTGCCTGACTTATTCTTCATGAACCTCTTAGACCAAAGCAGCTCCAGAATATCATAGGCTCCTGATTTGTGCTCCAAACTGGATGGATGTACCCTCCTGAGAATAACACAGGATCCTGGAATCCTCTGATCCTACAAAGAGTATGGATTCACCCATGGAGGGACCAGCTAGTTGGATTATGCCCAGAAGTGCCTGTGCTTTCTCCATGGTGGCAACAAGTTAGCCTTCATTGTGGACAGGGAAGAGTTTAGCTTGGTTTCGGCTTGCATTTGTCTATTGTTGTATGCAGCATAATTCCTTACAGTTGCTTCCATATGAAGATAAGAAAAGTAAAACTTTGAATGGTGAAATGACTTTTTAAATATCTCAAAGAATTTCTCAGTATCTCAGTCCATCAATCACAAACATTTAAACTTCTGAGTACAAGTTCAGAACATTACATAACTTATCTAAGATCACACAGCTAGTAAATGGCAGAGTCAAAACCTGAAACCAGGCCTTCTGACTGCAAGGTTTCTTTTTCCCACTATGTGGAGGTACCTCTCAATAATATTGTGGTAAAGAAACTGACAGATAATTGTTTTGTGATGATTCCTCCAAATTTCTGATTCCGAAACTTGTCTTTGTCAGAGATTCTTTTGGGACTTTGACAGGTGATAGAGATTTTCCTCCAGAAAAAAATTTAAATGCACATATGTAAGAAACCATCTGTCCCAAGGCCTTTCCCCAGCAACTCCTTAATTCTTTGAAACTCAGGTTAGATGACCCGATTACTGGTAGAGGGAATTTAGAACTTGTTGCCTGTTTTGTCTAAGGATCTTCTGTGTGTTTGTTTTAGGGATCACAGTTTTACTGTCTCTAACTGTCTTCATGCTGCTTGTAGCAGAGATTATGCCCGCAACATCTGATTCAGTGCCATTGATAGGTAAGTCAAGAGTCAGGCTCCTTTCTAGAACTACAGATTTAGAGAGTCCCTAGCATTTCCCAGTAGATGCAAAGAGTAGAAATGTGTCCTTCATGCCCTGAAGAGCTGTATCGCTCCCTCATCTATTGCCTCTGTTCACTTGGGCCCAAATAGTGGGAAGAGGATATTCAACTGTGTGGTTAGGCTTTAAGTTACTGAAATGGCTAGGAGTGGTGGTGTGCCACTGTGGTGCTAGTACTCAGGAGGCTGAGGCAAGAGGATCACTTGAACCCAAGAGTTCAAGACCAGCAAGGGCAACATAGTGAGACTCCCATCTCAAAGAAAAAAACATGCAAAATTGCCTATTATGCCACTTATTATAAATTCTTCCACTTATTATTGCTTTGAGGTCAAAGATTTTATTATTAGAGATTCATTATTTTAGCTGAGACCTTGTTTGTCTACAAATCTTTTGTTACAAAGGGAGAAACATACAATTTAACTCTTAGTCATTGTTTCCAGGAATAACTCAGGGTCTCCATATAATAAATATTTGGGGGAAATATATGTTTTGCCCAAGACAGGTATGAGGTATGACCTTCTGCTCGGGGAGGAATGACAGGTGCTTTGCACCTTCCTGTATGGAAATAAATGTAACCATACAAAAGGATACCCAGTTTAGTGGTTAGAATTAGATACTCTCACTACTGCAGCTGGGGTTCTATTCCTTGTCAGGGAAGCAAATCCTCCAACTCAGTTGTGAGGTTGCAAAGCAGCATTCTGCCAGCACCTATTAGGTTTATTATGGGAGGTGCCACTCCTATACGGTGATGGAAAGTCAGGTCTTTGGGTTCTAGGCTGCCTGCTTCCCACCAGGGGTGTGGGCAGTGGGCTATAGGCCTGGCCCAGACAGCCAGTCACTGACAGTAAGAGAGCGAGGTCTGCACACTCCTCCTGTGACTTTCAGTGCTCCTGGGGCCTCAGGTCTCACCCTGTGTCTGTTCTCTTCACAGCCCAGTACTTTGCCAGCACCATGATCATTGTGGGCCTCTCTGTTGTGGTGACAGTGATTGTGCTGCAATATCACCACCATGACCCTGATGGGGGCAAGATGCCTAAGTGGGTATGTTCTTCTCACTCCCATGGGGTCAGAGCCCTCCCTAAAGCAGAGTTTTCATATGGTTTATCTGTTTTAAAAACCAGCCCCCAAATTAGCACTCCAAAACAAATGGGTCTGTTTTTCATATGACTTCACCTCTCTGACTTCAACCTCTTTTCAGAGAGTGTAGTTATGGTGAGTGTGCCTCTTAGTATCCATCCTATGACAGTGTTTTAACCTGACATCCCAGAGCATGGCTCACATACTGGCTGCCTGTGTATTTTGCTAACAGAGTGTTTCTAAAAACTATTATTTTGCATGGACAAATTGGAGAATTTTGCAACAGTAGAAAGCAACTGATGACACAGACACTTAGCAACATGGTTAGGGCTTCACAACAGAATGAGCTATACAAAAACATAGCTACCCTTCCGTATCTGCAGAAAATTGATTTCAGGATTGCCTGTAGATAACAAAATCTTTTAGATTTTGTTTAGAGAATAATGGAAAAAGAAGTCTGTACATGTTTAGTACAGATGCAGTTATTTTCTCAATGTTGGTCAAATCCATGGATGTGGAACCCGCAGATATAAAGGGCCCAAGTGTACATACACTTAACACACATAGAAACATAATCTAATGGAAACCCTATAATGTAAAGGTAGATAGGTTACTAGTAGAGAAAGGAAAGGGGATGGAAAAAAATGGAATACTTGATTAGAACTGAGCCAGGGCCAGGAGTTTCCCCATGTCACCAGAACAAAACCTGAGTTTTTCACCTCCCATGCTCATGTGAACCCTGCAGACCTTCCTGATCTTCCTGTCCAGAGTGTTTAGTCTAGGATGGAAAAATCTCTTCTGTCCCCAAAAGAACCTGTCTCTAGAGATCCATTAGTTTGTATTTAAGCCCAGAAGAGAGTCTAGGAATCATCACCATGCTAAATGTAGCATAAAGTATGAGATGCATTTATATACTCTCCAGGAACAGAAAGTTTCTGGGCTTTCTAAGAACATTCAATGTGCAATAGTTCATAGTTACCTACAAGTTAACTAAGGGAAGATCACTTTTTAAAAATATCGGGCTTGCAAATTTACTGTTTCCCCTCAAGTTCCTTTTCATGTACACTCTTCTCATATA
The DNA here is from genome assembly GCF_047511675.1 of Marmota flaviventris. NCBI lineage: Eukaryota > Metazoa > Chordata > Mammalia > Rodentia > Sciuridae > Marmota > Marmota flaviventris. Next base: position 153,362,410 of record NC_092499.1, read on the forward strand.
CTTAGTAAAAACTCACCTGTAACTTATAGTGCCAACAGCAGTGTCACTCAACCTAAAATGATGATGCCTCCTGCACAGGTCACATTGCTACCATATGTGAGAGTTGTTTTGAGAAGTGCCCATCCCCCTTTAAAAAATGGGATACATTTGCACATATGCAACTACATTCTCATCTGACTTTCTTATATATTTGACACACTTGGACAAGATGCCAGGACAGATATGAGAGTAGGCTTCTAGTTTATTTTTTGTCTGTCTGTCTGTCCATCTTTCTGTTTGAAGCAGATGATACATTTAGATACATTTACCTGTTTCAAAAAGTGTATATCATATTAACACTATACCTAAGAAAATTGAGCTCCCATTTCCACCCTTCACCCTGCTCCCACCACCAATATTGAAACATTTAAATGAATTCCTTCTTTTTTCCTTTTAGTGTTTGTTTATGAAAATATGAACACTTCTTAATTAGTTTTTCAACTGATGTGGAGATAAGGGAATGAAACACAGATGCAAAACCATTTTTAATGACCTGATAGCACTATGCTCTTTTGAAAAATCTTAATTAAAAGCATATGCTAATTTTTCACCTCTTAGCATAAGAGCTTGTTAAAACCAATTGGCTACAAATGAAATATAAAGTGTATACATTTCATTTTTATATAGCATACTATGTTTTTCTTTTCTTCCATGTGTTTTTAAAACATAAACAGCCTCCGAGGGACTCTTACAATGATCTGTTGCTATGAAGAAGATACTGCTGAGTGCAGTGGCATTATGTGACATTTGCACAGTCAGAAACAAAACTATAACCTAACAGAAGAGGTCACGAGCACAGTTTGATAAGTGCCAAGAGGATAATTTCATCTTTGGAGATGCTTTGGCCTTGAAAGCTAATAATTCAGGCCATGGAATTAAAAATAGACTTGGCAATGTGGATCATATTAGCTGGATTTGTGCCTCAGGGGATGTGCAGATTCAGTCATGGCTGGAAAAGTGCCTGACCCTGCTTGGCTCTCATGTGCACAGTTGCATCTGGGTATAGTTGCACTCACTGTCGGACACCTTCCCTCAAGGTCTGATGAAGACTTTGTGGTATTTCCAAGAAGGAGTTGGGCTAAGTCACAGGAACGCTGAAAGAGCATGTAATCTCTGACTGATGAAGCTACAGAGGTCTAGGTACATTACCTGGTGTAACCACTTGCTTATTGTATGACCTTGAGCCAATTAATTAGCGTCTTGGAGCTTCATTTTATCTGTGTGTAAAATGGGAGAATTAAGCTCACTTCCTAGAGCTCTTAATGGCCCAAGTGAGATGACATGTCTCTTGAGGGCCAAATTCACCCTAAATGTTTTCACAGAGGTTTATGTTTTCCTCCTCGGCACAGATGGTAAAAAACCCTCCAGGGTCAGGAGACCTAGCCTTCCTAGGATATAGAGTGCCACCTACTGTGGAAAGCACACTGTGAAATGAAGGACTGTCTTTGAAGCTATAGTGAAAATTATTTTAGTGTTTCTTCTTCTTTTTTTAAAAATTTATTCCCTGCCCCCAGATCTTGTTTGCTTCAGTCACCTTTGATAAGATACCATAAAAGTGAATGTCAGGAAAGACTGCCCTGCAGATATGAGCTTCACAGCTTACCATCTCTATCTACATGGAGATAGACCTGCTAGGTTGTTGATGAAATTTTCTCATACTCAAAAAATGAAATAGGTATCTGGATGATTATAGAAAAAGAGCTCCCTTTTTATACACTTATCTAGGGAAACTTACAAAAATTATATAGTTATCTAGAGATGCCTACAAAAATGCTTTATTTATTTTTTCTTATTTTGGGACATTAGCTGTCTCCCCTCTTTCCAAGAGAGTTAAAAATAATATAAACTCACATGGTAATTTTTCACAAACTTCTTCAGGCACATTGGTACCAAATGTGTATAATATACTTGAGCCAGAGTTTGGCAAACTGAGACCCAGCTGGTCAAATTTAGCCCACAAACTTTAAAATACAGTGTTATTAGGAAATAGTTATACTCGTCCGTTTACCTCCTTTCTATGTTTGTTACTTCGTAAGCTGAGTAGTTGCAACAGAGATCTGTGGCCTGCAGATCTAAAAATGTACCATCTGTCTCTTTATACAAAGTTTGCCAACTCTGCTTTCAACTTTCAATCTAAGTACTTTCCCAGACATCCTTGTATTTGGTGTTCACTGTAGCTTAAGGGATCCTAAGATGAGGGGCTCTATGACTTCCTTGGTCCACAGCACATTGGTGTCTCAGGAATTTTTCCACAGAGCTCCTAGACCTGAGGAAATATTCCCCCACAGTGTCTTTATTACATAGGTTGAAACAATTTAGCTTTTATGTCTTAACATCATGAGAGCACCTGTGGGGTACGTTCAGCACATCCTCTTGAGTCTTGGGATTAGATTGGAAACCACTGTCTTCATTTTTTTGTTTCACATTGGCACTTGATTTTTTTTTCAGGGCAACTTGGAAAACCAGTGTTGCAAAGATATAATGTCATCACGAGATGTGACCATCTAATGTTGAAAGCCTGAACTATTTCAAATCAGTGGTCCTTGTGTTCAAGGGCTGTCCTTGAATGTTAAAATCTCCCAGTGCCCCTGTGATTTACAGTGGTCTTCCAGGGTGCCTTACACACAGTATGGGAGATAGAGGATTAGAGCTGAAGGTCCTTGGTTACAGATGTGTTAAGATCAGAGAGGGAAAGTGACTTTTGTTGTTTACCTATCCCAGAGGTATTCTTACCAAGCCAGGCCTCCTCTGACAAGGCTGTCTTCTTAAAGAATGCAGCATGTGTGCCCACCCCAGGGAAAAATTCAGCTCATAACCAGGGTGATAAACCTGTTATAGCTTTTATTCTCACTTCATATTTGACTAACAGTTGTTAGGCTTTGGCACTGCTTGCCCGTATAGAATCATTAGGGAGGTGATGAAACGTGTTAGCCCCAGGATCAACAAAGTCAGGCCTGTTATGTAGGATCACAGTGCTGTCAGGATCAGTTAATATCCACTTCTTGGCCTCTCTTAACATTCTCTTGTCCCCCCCCAGACCAGAGTCATTCTTCTTAACTGGTGTGCATGGTTCCTGCGCATGAAGAGGCCCGGGGAAGACAAGGTCCGCCCAGCTTGCCAGCACAAGCAGCGACGCTGCAGCCTGGCCAGTGTGGAGTTGAGTGCGAGTGCAGGGCCTCCTACCAGCAACGGGAACCTTCTATATATCGGCTTCCGAGGCCTGGAGGGCATGCACTGTGCCCCGACCCCTGACTCTGGGGTTGTGTGTGGCCGCATGGCTTGTTCCCCTACACATGATGAGCACCTTCTGCATGGTGGACAGCCCTCAGAGGGGGACCCAGACCTGGCCAAGATCCTGGAGGAGGTCCGCTACATTGCCAACCGCTTCCGCTGCCAGGATGAGAGTGAGGCTGTCTGTAGTGAGTGGAAGTTTGCAGCCTGCGTGGTGGACCGCCTGTGCCTCATGGCCTTCTCAGTCTTCACCATCATCTGCACCATTGGCATCCTCATGTCAGCTCCAAACTTCGTGGAGGCTGTGTCCAAAGACTTTGCATAACATCACCCAGTTCTATACACATAGGAAATGCACAGATAGGCAAAGTGGTTGTTGGTGAGAATTCTGTGTGGTAAACTCACAGCAGCATTAAATGTGACAACTCTGATGTATCCTTTGTGGCTGTCAATTGTCAATCCTGATGGTTACAGTTTCCTTGTTACCTTCAGTAATAGGATCTTAGTATTTTTCTCTTTGATATCTTATGCATACCACTGGCACATCATTCTGTTCAGCAGGGCCACTGTACAGTCATTTTGCCCATTTGTTCTCTTTCTGGAGAGCCATTTAGAGAGATCTTTGTGGCTCCAGACTGTCAGGGCAGGCCTGTACAGTTGGTTTTGCATGCTTGCATGTCACTTGCCATAAGGCCCACATGAAAATTCAACGAGTGCTTTTGCCTATGTACAAACCTAGATTAAAACTAACCATAATAAACCACTCACTAAATCCATTCTAATAATTGACTTGTGAAAGAAAAAAAAAAAAAGCTAAAACCGATCTGCTGGCTTTTCTGTAGTTCAACTATATATTTTTTCTCTACCAATGACAGTCGGTAGAGAGAAACAGTTGTATGCTGTTTATAGAAGAGAGTGAGACAGACACTGTTTGTGTGTGTATGTGTGTGTATCTCGTAAACTATGTTTATACCAGCTAATTTTTACAAACCTATTCTTTTGAGAAAAATCAGAGGGACTCAAGTTTGTGTCTATTGCAATATAGGACCAGACCTAGTCAAGTGTGCATGAGAGGCTGTGTCCCCTGTAGATCCTAGATGACTCCCACGCTTCTTCTGCTACCCCTGGACACTGTTCTGTTCTGCAAAATCCAAAGGACAAATAGGGTTCTGTGAGAAATACCAGCTCGAAGGAATAACTGAAGCTAAGTTACACATTTTAATGTGCTTTTTAAAAATAAGAATGTATTAGATGCTTCATACTTGTAGGAGATGATTCGTTTTAGAAGAATGTCCATCCAAATGCACACCGTAAAGTGAGCATATTATTTGGCTTTTTCTCCATGTGATAGGGCCAGGATGCAAGGACTGGGACCTCTCTGGCCCTCTGTGTAGTAAGAACTGGGGAGGGGATGGTGGCTTTCCGAGATGCCCATCAGTAGCAGTCAAAATGGAGGAGCTGTCAGAACATCAGAGGCTGCACAGCAATAAGCCCTGGTTTCTGGCTTTTGGGGATCTGCATCCTTATAGCCTGTTCACCCCAGTTTCAACACAGAAAGTTGGCTCAGGGTTAATGGGTGATTCACTGGAGATGTGTTCTAAAGACAAGAACAATTTCAATTTTTTAACCTAAGAGGGGACACCATATCCCACTGAAATTAGCAGGTAGTAATCACTATGCCTCTTCTTGTTTGTTGTTGTTTTTAATGAGATCAGAAGGTAATTCACCAAGAAAAACCTCTGTGGTTCTATTGTAGCATTCAGTAACTGCTCAGAGCTCAAAACTGTGCTTCTGAGCTCCTAGAAATCTTTAATCTGCTTCCAACCACTGAGTGGGGCACATCATGAAAGATTAAATTTTCAGATCAAAATAAATTGCCATCCATTTCACTAATTTCTGAGTAATGCCTATAAATTCACTTGTTTAGAGGAAATGAAGGTTTATGTGTTTTATGTGTGCATGGGTGTGTGCATATGTGCAAGTGCCTGTGTGTGCAACTTAAGAGGAGAACTTGTTTACAACAAGAAGGTTGATAAACCACGAGACTCTAGCAAAATGCTATTTGGAGCAGGGTCATCCACCCATTCTACATGGTGTGGACAAATGACGCACAATGTTGTTTTTGTTTTTCCTATTGAAGTGTCTTTAGAAACAAATAGAAGTGTTTGATTTAAAAAGAGAGAGCCTCGTATCTTATTGTTACATGAAATTAATCTCTACCATATATTTTTTTCTTTAAAAAAGAGAACGTTTTTCATTTTGTATTTTATACAGAAAAACATAAAAAGCAAATAAAAGTTTATCATTTTGACCACCCAAATAACTATTCTGTCATTGATAATAATAATTAGGAATTAACTCCCCACAAAATTAGAAAAATGTATATGGTTAGAAACAGAAACCTTCCTTATCCTAGTCACTTGAGAAGTTGAGGCAGGAAATCACAAGTTGGAGGCCAGCCTCAACAACTTGGGAAAACCCTTCCTCAATATAAAAAAAAAATTAAAAAGGTGTGGAATTGGCACAGAGGTAGAGCATCGTGTGTTCAGTCCCCTGTACCACAAAACAAAACCAAGCAGCCTCCTCCCAACCCCTTCCCCTTTTTGTCCTCCACAGAGGCCCCTTTTTGTTCTCCACAGAGACTCCTTTTTGTCCTCCACTGATGAGTTTTCAGAGACATTTCTAGAATGGAGGAAAAGAAGGGCGGGGGCTGAAGGAGGAGAGAGTTGGGAATGGAGAAAGACATATTCTAGCCATCACGCTATGCAAAGCACTCTGCACCTAGTGTTCTGACTTAAAGATCTTTCCACAGTGACATATGAAGATCTACCTCTATTTCTCTAAATGGCTGCTTAGCATTCCTTTGCCTCAGTGGACCATAATTTATTTGAATTTTTTTTTCTTTTATTGGTAAACATGTAGATATTTCCAGTTTTTATTTTTATATGCAAACCTATACTTATCATCTCTGTGTGTATATTTTACCACACTTTTGTGATTATATCTTGGTAGAAATTCCAGTTAGAAATGGAATCTCTGGACAATAAGGCTTTGTGCATTTAACATTTTGATAGATATTGCCAGATTATCTTCCAGACACCAATCAGTGGATACCCCACCAAGAGTACAATGAAAGGACAAATTTCTTAGCCTTTTAGTGCTAAATACTGTTGAATTTATTTTTTTCCCAACATGGTAAAAAAAAAAAAAAAAGATATTGCAATATTATTCTGACTTTAGTTCATTCTATTGTGAGGTTGAACATCTTTTCAAATGGTTTTTTGGCAATTTCAATCTTTGTAAATTTATACTTTTATGCAGTTTTTCAATTGGGTTATTTGGCTTTATTTTCTTAATTCATTTTCTTATGCATGTCAGGCTCTTTCTCTTATGTCTGGAAATACTTTAATTTATCATTTATCTTTTGATGTGTTTATTAGTTTGCTTGTTTATTGGCATATAGAAAGTTTATAATATTATGTTGTAAATTTATCTGTATTTTTCTTTGCAGATACTGGGATTTATTTACAGTTTATTTAAATGCCTTCCTGATTTTGAGATTATAAATAAACTTACTTACTTTTTCTTCTAAAACTTTGTGGTTTCATTTGTTTATATCTTCTGACTTCACGGGAATCTTTTATTGCAAGAAATAGAGGTAAAGACCCTATTTCTTCCCTCCAATCTGTGATCAGTGGTGTCAATCCAGTATATAACAATGTGTTTCTGTAATAAAATAATATTCTCCCCACTTGCTCAAAATGCCACCTTATATGTAAACTTAGTTTCTTTAAGCATTTGGGTCTATTTTTCTTCTGTTGATATTCTCTCTCTCTCTCTCTCTCTCTCTCTCTCTCTCTCTCTCTCTCTCTCTGTGTGTGTGTGTGTGTCTCTCCCCCCCCTTTTCTAAAGCTTTATTCAAATTTCAAGTTAACACACCCATCAACTGCCATTTTCTCTTTATTTCTCTGTCATATGCATCATTTTTTAAAATTGTGCCTCAATTTATAAATTGAGTGTTGCTATTCAGAAACACTACAATCTAGGCTTGTATTCAAGTCAAATTTTAAGTCACTCATTTGAGTTTTATGATTTTGTTTAACAGGTTCTATGAATCTCTTGTCTATTTACAGATGTTTTGTTTTGCTATCATTTTCAATGTAATGATTTTTTTCCCATTTTTTCAAACTGGATGTTTAGAAAAGTCATTGGGTTTTCTACATTAATGTCATAATCAACCACTATAATTGTGATATTTTTTCTCAGATTTTCTTTGGACTTCTTCCCGATATTATACTTCTTTCTTTCTTCATCCAATTGCGTTTGAGAATAGTGTTAAGGAACAATGATTCACGTAGCACACTTGTCTGTTCTTAATGTTAATGGGATATTTTAATGTCTCACATAATTCTGTTTGTATGAAGACATGTATTTTCCTTGTCATAATAAAAAGGTATCCATTTAGTCTCTCAAACTATTACTGCTCCCTTGGAAAAATGTGCATATTAGATTTTTGTCAAAGCCTTCCCAGTATCCATGGAGATCATCAGAAACTTTCCCCCTTTGCTCTAGTAGAATTTTTTATTATGTTAATAGAATCCTTCAGACTAAATCATTATTATATTCCTGAGGTGATTGTAGCAATGGTCTTATGATTTCTGCTATCAATAGTCATAATTATGATTAATCATTCCACAGCTTTCTTTTGTGTGCATCGATGGATTCAACTTACTGTGGATGACAAATATGCAGAAAAGAGTTGCATCTGCTCTCTGAACACATACAGATTTTATTGTCACTATTCCCCAGTAATACAATATGGCAGCATTTACATAGCATTTGCATCATATTAGGTATTATAAATAATGTAGGAATGATTTAAAGTAAAGGGGAGAATATGTATAGGTTACATGCAAATATTGTACCATTTAATATGAGGGAATTGAACAACATCATATTTTGATATCTGAGGAGGGTCCTGGAATGAAACCCCCGAGGACAACTCTACTTGGTTTTATAATCATTTTCTACTTAAGTTTAAGAGAACTATGTGTGAGATCTCTGGGCTAGCACCATTATGTTTCTGGATTTCTCCTACCAAGCAGGTTAGGTCCTCAAGCACTTCTGGAGTTAATTTCAGTTACATATTTTAATATAAAATTAATCATATACATTTTTCATCTTAGTAGAATAGTTTTAGAATATAGGTACTTAGGATTTTTAATTTATTTATTTTTCTCCTCTAATTGTGTACATGTCTCCTGTGTTCATTGATTTGACTTTACACAGTTTTTTGGTTTTTTTTTTAACATTTCGACTTAGCAGTTTGGGGACCTAGATGCTGAGTTCCATTGGTCCCTGTGCTGAGGCAGTCCTTCCTGCTAATAGCAGGAATCAGGGTAACACAAGCCACAGGTTCAGAAGTGTAGCCTCCTCCTGCCCAGCTTCAGGGACCCAGAATGGAAACTTTTGCCTTCCAGGGCACTGAGAGTCAGTGGAACAAACCTGGAAGGACAACCAGACTGTATTAGATGTTGCTGGTCATTCCACTCACACTGGGAACAGTCCTCTAGAGAACAGACCCAAACAAACTTTTACCAGAAGCCCTCTTGCCATGTATTTCTCAGGAAGTAACCCTTTCTTGCATAATGCAACATTCATTTCTTTATTCTTTTCCTACAAAACACCCCTTCCATCCTCCTTAGACCTTGGTCAAAGAATTGCTGCCTCACCACTGGTGGATTCTTCTTCTAATTTCATTTAATTCATTTTTATATGGGTTTGACCTTCTCATGTAGTGTATCATGAGTTGGGGAAGTGGTTCCAAAGTAATTGCTTTAGGGTGCTGTCTGCAGTTTCCATCTGTATGAAACTTTGTGGGCTATGTCCACAGCAAACCCCACTTTAGGAGTTGCAGGAACAAGGAACAGTTCATAGTTTTAACATCTTTTTTTTTTTTAATTTTGTTGCTGGACTTTACACATGTTAGGCAAAAACTCTACCAGTGAGCTACATCCTCAGCTCTTAACCACTTTTAAGAGTGCAGGTCAGTAACATCAAGAATTTTTCAAATTGTTGTGCAGTCATCACCGGCATCCATCTCCCAGGACATTATCATCTTCCCCAGCTGTAATTCTGTACCCATTAAACACTAACTCCTCATTTTGCCTACCCTTTGCCCTGGCAACCACCATTATTTTTTCTATCTATGCCAATATGATACTCCAGGAGCCTCATGTAAGTGGAATTGTATGGCATTTGTTCTTTTTGTGACTGGCTTCTTTTTCTTAGCATAATGTCCTTAAAATTCATCCATGTTACAGTTTCTTTTCTACTTTGATGTTGTGTTGTTTTTTCTGTTATTCAGAAGATTCCAAATTCCTGTGTTTCTGTGTATTTTTATTTAATCAAGTGAGTACTTTAACTTTCAGATTTTATTATTCTAATCAAAGATTTAACAGCCATCTCCACATTTTGATATATAGTGTTTTATTATCTTCATTTGGTAAATATGAGTTAACTTTGATATCTTCTTCTACTGAGCTTTAATGAATGTTTTAACATTCTCAGTTTTATTGAGTTAAAAATTTCAAATTTTATTCCACTTTTCTTTGAACACTGTGTGTGTGTGTGTGTGTGTGTGTGTGTGTGTGTGTATAAAAATCAGTTTGTATAAATAAGTCCTATTCTGAATGGGACCCTGACCCCCATCTGGATTTCTGTTCCCATTGCCTTTGACTACTTGTCCTGTCACAGCCTGGCGTTGCTTCTCTTTGAATTTTCCTTCTATTTTCTATATGCTGTTTAACAAAATCAGATTTTGATTCTCCTGTAAATCTTCATCTTGAATTCATACTTGATTGCTTTTAAAATCAGGCCCATAGGGGCTGAGGCTGTGGCTCAGTGATAGAGTGCTTACCTAGCATGTGTGAGGCACAGGGTTCAATTCTCAGCACCACATATAAATAAAATAAAGTCCTTTGACAACTAAAAACAATATTTAAAAATTAAGGCCCATAGATTTTCTGAGAAGATGCCTAGTGTATTCTCACCTACTGATGGGGAAAACAGGCTGTATATTCTCTACATTTACACAGTACTTCAGTCTTCAGGTATGCATGGTTTTTCCCCACTAACCAAGACACCTGCTTGGAGTCTTATAGTTTAATTCAATCTACTACTAACTCCCCAGAATGAGGGCAGACTCTACAGGCAAAAGTCTCATCCCACAAAACTGTCCCTTGTCCCACTTCTCTACCAAGTAGTGGTCCCAGGTATCCACAACTTCTGTTGGATTTGGTTACAAATTGGAGGTTCCCCTTCTAAGTTTCAATCATGTTCCAGAACTGCTCATATAACTCAGAGAAACATTCTACTTACATTCACTCATTTATTGTAAGGGATACAACTCTGGAACAGCCACATAGAAGAGAAGGATTGGGGTATGGGATAAGGTATGGAGTTTCCATGCCTCTTTGGGTATGCAATACTCCTGGTACCTCCACCAGTTCACCAACCTGGAAGCTCCCAGACCCGTCCTTTAGGAACTCCTATGGAGGTTTCATTCATGGGTCTGATCAATTATTGACTATGTTTCCAATTCTTCTTCCCTCCTGGGGTCAAAGGTTCCAGGTTTCTAATCATGGCTTGGTCTTTCTGACTTCCTGCCCCCATTCAGGAACCCAACAAGAGTGCTACCTCGTTAGGACAAAAAAAAAAATCTTCCATCACTCAGAATATTCCTAGGACTTAGAAGCTATGTACCAGGAACTGGGTCAATTAACAAAATAGATCAAAAGATACTCTGTGTTCCCCTGTCACTTAGGAAATTACAAGGATTTTTCACACTCATAATTTGTATTTCTTTGATGCACATTTAGATTTATCTGGAATATGAATTTACATTTTAATATAACCGATATATTTGCTTTTAACAATTTTAAACAATTCTTTAATTCATATTTCTTTTGCTTCCTCTTTGGGATTTTCTTTCTTTTTCTTCCTTTTTGGTTGCATGGCTTCCTTTTGTTAAAATGAAGAAATATTTTTGTGTGTCTAAGTGGTTACCTATATAATATTTCATAATAAAATTAAACCTATATTTCATAATTCATCAACATGACAGTATCTATTCATTTTCTATTTCTCACCTCAAAGACTAGCACATTATTATCTTTTTGTTTTAGTCCTTCTGCAGACAAAGTTTCCTTTTATAGGCTTACATAATGTTTTAATATTTATCAATTCTTAACAGTATCTTATACTACTATTGAGGGCAAAATTGGAAGATATTAAAAGGGATGTAAAAATTAATTCATTTTGCATGCAAAAATCCCCAATTTTCATAGTGTAATTATCTTTGTTATTTTTACCGCTTCACAAGTTGTAACATTTACTTTATGAAAATTCATTTCCTGCCATCACATACATGGTATACTTATATAAGTAAAATGAATACCCCATATTTTCTTTATTTTGGCTTATAGATGTGTCATTCTTCTCTATTCCTTGTGGAGATCTGAAACTTTTCCTCTATGTTGTGAACTTTTTTTTTTCCTGACATTATCTATTCGGTCCTGCCCTGACCCTTTATTACCTTTTCCAAAATGATGGTGGTTTGGGTTCCTCATTTGTTTCTAAAGCTCTGCAGTTCACCTTTCATTTCTTATTAGTTCCTTTTGTTATACATGACAATAGGATTCATTTTGATAAAATTACCAAGGCATGGAATACAATTTGCTCTCATTCAGTCCCCAGTACTACCTTTTCCCCTCCTGCCCTCCCTTCCCTAGTTCCTTTCTCTACTGAACTTTCTGATATTTACTTATATTTTTTTTTAAATTAGTGTCTGTGGACGTACACGGTGGTGACATTCACTGTGATGTATTCATATAGGCACATGGGAAAGTTAGATCAGATTCATTCCACTTACTTTCCCTATCCCATTTTTCCTCCCTTCCCTTCAACCTCCTTCATCTACTCCACCTAGTCCAGCTTTCTGCTCTTGTTTTAATGAAATCAATTTCTCATTGACTTCTTATATACAAGTTGGAGAATTTTCTTCTCTCTTATATTTCTTTGCAAAATAGAATCTTTCCTCACATGCCACAGTTTATTCTTTCATTTCTGGTCTCCTTTAGTATGTTAGCATGAACACCTCCCCATTTATTTTCATTGAATTTCTTTTTTTAAAAAATATATTTTAGTTGTAAATGGACACAATATCTTTATTTATCTATTTTTATGTGGTGCTGAGGATGGAACCCAGTGCCTCACATGTGCAAGGCAGGTGCTCTACCACTGAGCCACAGCCTCAGCCCCCCATCATTTAATTTCCTTTAAATAGAAGGTCTGTGACCCTCTTCCCAAATTCTCAAATTATTTTCTCTCAAGCTCAAGTTGAAGACTCAGTACTCCCTCTTCATTCTGCTTTTTTTTTTTTTTTTTTGAGCTTCTGAGAGGAAGGTCAACCTCCAGGATGGAAGTTCTGAGCTTTTCTGTTTAAAGTTGTTGCTGCTGTCATTGGCCTGTTAGTGCCCATAACATCTCAGGTATTGCTCTGGGGGGAGATCTGCACTGTCAGTTATCTTTGTACTTCAGCATGGAATTCTGTCCTCTTTGATCAGCAGAACTGGTTCTTCAGCTTTCTCAGTTTACCCTGATCTTCCCAGCAGTGTTTTCCAATACTTGTCCTTAAATCCACCTTTAGTTAGGACAGAGGAAAGACAAGATTTCCATGCATTTTGCTGTTAGGACTGGGAGCTGGTGGGATGGTGTGGGGGCACCCACATTTTCCCTGATTGTGCCTTGCAGGTGGTTACAGTGGCATCCCTTTTCCATTCTGTTCATGGAAGAAAGACTCATGAAGAGCTCTGGTAGCTTTTCTGCATCTGCTGGGATCCTTGGGATTTTGTAGGGGCTTCTGCACTCATGGGATTTCTTGAATTCTTTCCAAGTTAGAACTTCTCAATCAAATCTCATTCCAAATTGGCAATGGAGGGTGGGAAAAAAGGAACAGATTATAAGCAAAGCTCACTGTGAGATGTCAATTGTTTTCTCTTGTGAAAAAGGAGATGACTGGAATGGTGGCTCACTGCATCTGCTGAGTATTCAAAGTATTCAAATGGCATTATCTCTAGCCCCGGGGTTGGGGTGGGGACAAAATTCCCAAGTCCCAGTAGGGTATCTATAGAATATGCAATCACCTTTGCACTATTGCAAAATTAGAAAAGCATAAACCAAACCCTCCAAAGTCAGGGATTGTCTACATTTCAGGTGGAGGCATGTCTAGGGTGGGGTGGGAATGCACTGAAGCAGGAACTATGCTAAATAGATCCCACCGCTCCATTTTTCTTAGTTGCAGCATTTTGAAAATGTGGCATGAGGCTCTGACCCTTCACATAACTGCTGCAGTTTAGTATTTTGCTGGTTAGGTTAGGAACATCTCTGACCCTTTCTTCCTCTCACAAGACTTTCATAAAGCCATTGAGCATATAGTCAGAAAAAATGAGCAACAGTGGAGGTGTTAGACATAAATACCAAGGCTAGTGGAAAATTATAGCCTCAATAATTTTAGAGTATCATGGCAGATGTTTTTAACTTCACGCTGGAGCTGTTGATCTTTCTGTTAAAGGACCTTATGTAGTTGCAGAACTTAATATTTTTCCACCTACATTTTCCCATTTTGCTTTCTGTGATAAATGAAAATATTAAAGAGCTCGCCATTTCTTATAGTATCCTTTTATTAACCTCATGCATGCTTTTCAAGATAAATTACTTTAAACTATCAAAGAAAATAAGGATAGTCTTGTAGATGTATTTTAAGGTTAAAATAGAAATTTTGTTAAAATTTTTATCGTGATAATTATTCAATCATATTAATTGTACAAATTAATGGGTTTCCATGTGCTATTTCCATACATGTATATATCATGCTTTAACCTATACATTTTAAAAATTAGTATACAATATAAAAGCAGCTGTTACACTTTTCAAATATAAGAAGTCTCAAAAACTTAAATGGCAAGTGTCCCTACTTACTGGTGCTCCCTGTACTCTGGGCATTCTTGGCTTTCTGTTTCCTCTGGTCAGGATTAACTCCTGTGGGCATCATCGTTTTCCAAGCTTCATGCTGTCCACAAAGAGAAATGTGGCTGTAGTACTTTAGAATGCAGGGTTTCAAATCCTTGGTGAAAAGAGTTCACTCTACTCAACTCGATTCAGAATTTTCAAAATATATAAAGGTTTAGAGCTCATCTATGCCATCAGGTTCCAAACATACTTAATTTTTTTAAAAAAATTAAGCAAAAGAAATAAGAATCACTGCTCTGGAGTTCAGGATTGGGAGATTTCAGGTTTAGCCCTAAAGAGAAGTAGCAAAAGAGGAATTTTGAAAATGATTAAAAATTGGCTCAGGAGGCAGTGGACCCTCAAGGGAGGAGGCACAGGGTCTTCTAAACATCTCTGTTTGAGGAGGTAGGGGCCTCTTGCTGTCGGGAGGGCACCTTGGTGGTAATGGCCAGCAGTAGGCTTTTGAGTTCTCCTGAGACTGTTCCAAACTCTTAGAAATAGACAGAGAGAGAGAAGAGCACAAGCAACTGGCTAAGGCCAACCTACAGCTTGAATTCAGATTTCACATTGATGTGGCATCACGGGAAACAGGGGCACACACTCCACATGTTCATCTGAAATGCTGGACCCTGTCACACACTGACCTGTGTGCTTTCCAAATTCATGTTGAAGTCCCAGTATCCATGATGAAACTTATTTGGAGATAAGGCTTTGAAAGAGGTTAACTAGTTAAAACAAGGATGTGTGGGTGAGTCGTAACCCAATCTGATGGGTTTCCTTATAAGAAGAGGAGAGTAGGACACACACAGACAAAAGACCAAGTAAGAACATAGCAAGAAGGCAACCACCTAATAGCCAAGGAAACCATCCCTGATTTGGGATGTGTAGCCAGAACAATGAGAAAATACATTTATTGCTTAAACTATCCAGTCTTGGTACTTGATGATAGCAGCTATAGAAAACTAATCCATGCTTTCATCTTATGCTGTCACCATTTCCAGACACTGGGGGTAGACAGTCATGAGAAAGTGACCCTTAGCTAGAAGGAACTCTTTCTCAGTAAGCCAGTTAGATAAGGAAACAGATCAGGGCCACACAGTGAGGAACCCTAGCTCTGGGCAATGACAGAAGACCTCCCAGGCATGGTGGCTCCTCAGTTAAAATCAAGAAGGAAGACAGAGACCAACATTGACTTGCTCAGTCTCACACAAACAATTGTGCCTTATCCAAACCTCATTTCCCCACCTTTAAAGGGCTAAGGACTAATAGTAGCGGCTGATATTTCAACCCAGCCTGGAACAGAAAAAGCACTGGGACTAGAAACTCAGTTCACACTGCTTTTGTTTACACCAAATATACCTGTCTTCACTTCTTTGGAAATGGCAGAGATTGAATTATGTCCTATCTTTGAATATCTGGAATGGAAGGGAAAGATAGGGACACTCTTGCTGATTTGCCTTCATTCAGAATATCATTTTTGTTACTGGTAAGTGCTGCCTTTGGGAGCTGCAAATGAAAATTTTTGGCTGAAAATATTCTGCATTGACAGTTAACCCTTTAATACCATGATTCTTGGGACACCGGCAATCCCTAAAACTGCTTTTAGTTAAGGCATGAGCAAGGGTGTCAGCTGAGAGTGAATGTCCAAAGGGCCATGGAGTTAGAACTTTCTATAAAATATTTTAGAGTGGTGTTAAGGTACCACAGAAAGCTTGAGTGAGCCATAATTAAGAAAACCTATGTGAGGCATTTTCCAGCTTGAGATATTCTGTCCCCTCCGTACCCCTGTAGTACTTCTAGTACAGCGGTCATAAGTGGCCATCATGCTCAGCTGGCCTTACCACCAAACAGAGCTCTGCCCCCACTGACTGATCTCCCACACTCCACTTGCCTTAACCAAACCTCATTTCCTCACCTTGAAAGGGCTAAGGACTAATAGTAGCGGCTGAGATTTCCATGTAGAGCCCAGCCTGGAACAGAAAAAGCACTTGGAAAATGTCAGTGAGGTCAAGTCTGCATACACTGCATGGAACCAGCCTCCTCTACCCGCCACCACCTATGTTCTTGTTCTCCAAGGCTTTCTGACACATGAGGTTTCCTCTGGAGTTCGCAAACAGCTTTTGCCACTGTGACAGTAGCAGCAACATGTTCTCTAGTGAGGAAAAGGAAAGTTTAGAGACGTTGTCAGTTGTCTCTTCCTTAGTGATATTTTTCAGACTGCAAATGCTGAAAAGCAATGTCAAAAATGCAGTCTTTAGCAGTGTCACTCAGAAGAAGTTGGCAGGGTCATTAGAAAAGAATCATCACACATGAAAAGCATCAGGGACCGTTGACAGAATGAATATTTGTCTGTGACATGAGATAAGAAGGGGGAGAAACATTGCCATGTGGAGTGTGAAGTCTGGTGAACTAGCCAGCAGACCCATGGAGACAAGAGAGTATCCATAAGTGTGACCCTGTGACAGATGGCCTGGAACTGTGGAATAGAGGGGACAGGATTGGCTGGATGCCCCAAGGCAGCCAACCACGTTGCACACCATGAATCCTGAGTCAGAATTACCCAGTAAGGAGGGACAGCAGGACAGCATAGTAGAAGAACTAGGGAGGGGATTATGCTGGAAGAGCCATTGGAATTTCCTATTGTTTTTCCAAAGAGTGATAGGGAGCCATTGAAGTGTCTAAGCAGAGGAGGGGTATAATCCAATTTATATTATTAAAATAGATTTAAAATATTGAAAAAGAGCTGGGGATTCAGCATCTCTCTTCCCTCCTTCCATCCTAGAAAGAATTTATTGAGCACCATGCTGGGAGGCGGAACAAATCTAATTGCAGGAGGGGTTATCTCTCTCCTCCATTTTTAAGGTGAGATAGAGGGTAAGATTTATAGATTATGTATGGGATGGAAAAGTGCAGCCAAAAAGACTTGACTGATGAAGGAATAACCTCTGACCAGAGCTCTGGACAGAGGGTCCTAGGAGGAAAAAATGTCAAAAGTGGTTTTGGAGCATTTTCCAGGAGATTGTGATATAAACCCTCTGTGATAAAAACCCTCTTCTCCATCTTCCCAAATGAATACTTTCTAAACCCCAAAGAGCCTCTTTCATCAGTCAGTGCAAATGGGAGGCAGAAACCACACCAACAAGGTAAACATAGACTCTGTCTTAGGAAGAATGGTTGAGAGGGCAGAAAGTAGCCAGCCACTGCGAGGAAAGAAAAAGCTCTCAGATCTAACCCAGGCAGCGGCTACAGGAGCCTGCCCTGGAGCTGAGAGGAAAGGTCTGAGATTCTCTAGGGTTTCATTTACTTCAAGAGAATTTGTAATTATTGAGGCATTTCTTTTTTAATGGCAGCTCCTTTAAAGTCCTTGTTAGATAATGCTGACATCTGATTCATCTTGGCAGCAGTTGATTATCTTTCTCGCTCAAGATGTGATTTTCTTGATTTCTGGCATATTGAGAGAATTTTTAATCATATTTGGACATTTTGTCTGCCACGTTAGGAGACCCTGGGTCCTATATAAATCTTTTACTTTAGCAGCAGTCACCTATTTTTTTAGTTTGGCACATGGGTCCCAGTTTCTTTTGGAGGCTATTGTTCCCCAATTGGTCTAACTTTCAGAGTCTCTTCTGTGTTTTTTCTTCATGTAGATTTGTCCATGAGGCTCTTGCCACCTTTGCTCATGCCACCTGTGGGGCACGAGGAGCTTCCCTAGGTTGGTGATGTGTCAGGTGGACCCAGCCTAGCTAAAGGGATGCCATTTCATCAGAGGCAGAAGAAGTTCAACTGGCTACCTGCAAATGCAGGGTTGGGTCACCTGTTGGGTTGGGGCCATAAAGTATTCTGCTGCAGTACTGTCCTTTTCTTCCTAGTGTCCCAAACTAGCCTGCTTTCCTTAGACCACCTTTCAGAACTTTTCAGTTTCTTCTTAAGTTATTCCATGGTTTCTGGTGATGCTTAGACCATCAGGGAAGGGTCTTCTCATCCTTTCATGACCATCAGTGACAGGGGCATTGTGTGTCACGGAGGTTGGAGTGTACTCTGAGGGAAATTGGAGCTGTCCATGGGATAGAGGAAGTGCTAAGGTGCTGGGTAGATTTGGGCTGTGGCTTGTGGAAAGAAGGGCAGCCCAACTGAGGAACTACCTTTGGGGAAGTTGGTTCTGAGGGAGAGAGGCACCTGGGTACTAGGGAGAACAGATGTGGGCAGCCCTCTGTGTTCTCAGGGGATTTGGTCTAACAACTGTAGCACTTTCTTTACACATATGCATATTGTAAGATTTGATTGCCTTTAGCCCAAAATCTTTTTATCATTTTTACTTTATGCTTTCCATGATTTGAAATGCTGTCCCTTCCAAATTAATTATTTTCCAGTGTTTGTAAAGAAAGGTTATGGAGCATTATTCAATAATAATCTCACAATAAACAATAATGCACAATGTGTTAAATTTAATATTCAGTTGCCTCAGATGTTATTGTTTTGTTGTGAGAAGGAGAAAAGCAGTCCTTGACATATAGGAGCTGACCAGGGACTCCCAACTGGGCCTCAGTTGTCTCCTTCTGGACATAAAAAATTTCATAGACATGAACTTCAGCAAGGCCATTTGGTGACTATGATAGATCCAAGACAAGAAGGAGACCACTATGTCATCAACCCGAACACAGGTAAGACAGAACATTGTCCAAATCATAAAACTGACCCAAAACCCCCCTCACCCTGCTAATTGGTGTGGATGCTGCTCCGTTATAATTGAAAAGCTGCTGCCATGCTCTGCTCTGCTCTGGTCTTCTTTCCTCTTAGAGGAGATTGTGGTTTGGATCTGAACTGTCTCCCAATGCCATGTTCTAAAGGCTTTGTCAGCAGCCTGGAGTGCTATTAGGAGGTGGTGTGACCTTTAGGAGTTGGGGTCTAGTGGGAGGAAGTTAGGTTATTGGCAGTGCGCCCTTAAAGGGGATTTTGGGACCCCAGCCACTTCCTGTCTTTCTGCTTTCTGACCTACAGGTGAGCAACTTGGTTCCACTATGTGCTTCCTGTCATGATGTTTTATTTCACTACAGGCAAGCAATCATGGACCAAAACCATAAGTCAAAATAAATCTTACCTCCTTGTTTTTTTCATGGTATTTTGTGATGCAACATTGACAAACACAGAAATTATTTAAGATGCTCCAGCAGAGTATTTCTCTATTCCTGAAATCATCCAATCCTGAGCAAAACCTTTCTTCTTTGAATCTGCCTGTCTTTACAGACCCTAGTTAAATTGGGGTCCCAGATCAGAGTGACTAGCAACACTGCCCATGGGAAATAAAGCTCTGGAGGTGGGTATGTACAGCATGCCTTTCATGGATGCTTCTATTCCCTGATGGATGTCTAATACCCAAGTGCTGACCAATGAGTTGGTGTTCCTCTCATAGGCAGTGTGTTTGTACTGGAAGATGCTCTTGTGGCTCTTCTCTGACTTTTGTCCGGTTCATGTCTATCTGATCATCACTCTGTTGTTGGGAGCCTGGAGTTGTGTTCTCCTTGGAGTTCCAGGAAAAAAACTGATCTCAGAGATAGTTCCCTGTCCTTCAAGTAGAAGGGGAAAATTCAGTATACCACTGCCACAGGAAACACATTCAAGATATTTACTTACAGATCCTGAACAGGTACTTACAGCACCGTGAGTGAGAAGGACAGCCCTCTGCTCATAGGTCATCTGAAGCAGGAATGAAGAGTTCAGCAGAAAGGGTGGGGCCGGGGGCAGGGAGAGACAACAAGTTTTGTATATGTACACCAAACAACATGAATTGAGTCATTTTAGGTCCATGAAGAAATACCTGCATGAACTCTTTAAAAGAAGCTGTGGATAAACAGAGAGCCCATTGTGTTAAATAGGAAAGATGCCCCTAAGTTCTTATCTCTGAACACTGACCTGGGCCTTGGGTGGCTTGAGCTATTTGGGTGTGGTATTCTACTTCTAATGTCCAGGCAGCAACTTCTGCTATGGTATTCCCATTACACTTCCCAAATGACCCAATGCAAGCCCAAGTCCTGTGATGAGCCCTTTCTAATCCCTCCTATTGATAGACCTACAGGTGCCCTATGCATTGGATGTAGTCTCTTTGGTGCTAATGAATCATAAACCTAACTTGTTTACCTATCAACGTGTTCCTAGGGGTCTTTGGCTGGAGGACATTTTCACTTACAATATATTCACATAGCGTGTATGGGCTAACTTGCATGAGGTCTTTGAAAATGTGTAAAATATTTTAAATTTTCTACTTCTACCTGCCCACCAACATCCTGATGGTATAAATTTAGGATTAAACCCCGGGATTTGATCTCCAGGATGCTGGAACTTGCAGGATTTTAACTTTTGAGTTAAGAACAGCCTTGTTGTTTGGCTTGGTTTTGTTTTTGTAGTGTATGGATGATACCACAAGAGGAGTAACTTCATTAAAGTGGAAAACTTGCTTTTTCTCCCCCCACTCATTGGATGACTCTACTAGTAACAAATGAGAAGCTCCAGGCCTTTAAACCCTTCTTCCCAAAGCTCTCCTAAGAAAGGAATTGCCATGACTTTTGATTATTATTTAATTACATTCAAAGAACATATTTTTTTTGTTCAGGAAACAACAACACAAAAGACATAATGTTCACCACTACTTTATTAGTAGAATTGCAAAAATATTGTTAACTTCATACACATTGCTCAGATAGGGCATTAATATCCAGAGTATATAAATAACTCAAAAACATTAATTCCAAAAAAACAAATAACCCAATTCATAAATGGGCAAAGGATTTCAAGAGACACTTCTCAAAAGAAGAAATACAAATATTCATTAAATATATACAAAAAAGTTCAACATCTCTAGTAATTAGGAAAATTCAAATCAAAACTACATTGAGATTTCATCCCACTTTAGTCAGAATGGAAATTATCAAGAATACAATTAATAATAAATATTGGCAAAGATGTGGGGAGAAATTATACTTGTACATTGTTGGTGGGAATGCAAATTGGTATAATCACTCTGGCAATTATTCCATTCTTAGAATGGAACCACAATATGACCCACCTATCCTGCTTCTAGATGCATATTCCAAAGATCTAAAATCATATATCCATATGAATGTCTATAGCAGCACAATTCACAATAGCCAAGCTATGGAACCAATCTAGGTAACCTTCAAACAAACTTTGATATATATCAAGAAAATGTGAGATATATACACAAAAGAGTATTGCTTAGCCATAAGGAAAAATGAATTATGTCATTAGCTGGTAAATGAATGAAACCAATGAACATCATGCTAAGTGAAATAAGCCAGATCCAGAAAATCAAAGGGCAAATATTTTCCCTCATTTGCAGAAGCCAGTCCAAAATATGGGGGAAAAGAGAGAAGAAAGAGAGAAAAAAAGCAAAAACAGGGAGGATTCATTGAAATAGAAGAAAGATTGTTGGACTAGATGAAGGGAATTGAGGGGGAGAGCAAAGGGACAAGACAAAGGCAGAACAGAGGAATGAAATAACCTAACTTTCCAATGTACATATTTGATTATTACACAGTGAATCTTACCATCATGTGTATCCACAAGACATTAATAATAATAAAAATAAAAACATGTATGTAAATATCAGAAAAAAACAGCAGGGAAGGGAACAGGGGGAGGGAGTAGAAAAGGGAAAGCCGAAGTCCTAGGGACTGAATCAGAGCAAATTATATTCCATGTTATTATTATTATTATGTCAAAATGAATCCTAAAGTTATATATAACTAAAAAGAACCAACAAAAAAGAATGAAACAAACAAACAACAAAGACAGAAAATTGACTTGAAGTCTCTTGTTACTGAGTCGAAGGAATTCAAGCCAGAGAGCCTTTGCCCCTCTGCTGGAGCCTGAGAGCCCTGTGCTTAAGCAGTCTGCAGTCTGTGTCTAGAATTGATGATGGGGTTTAGGAAGCTCAAGGAAGACATCGATGGTCTGCAGAGCCCTTCTTTCTACCTTTCAAAAGAAATTGACCAAATTATGCTATGTACATGCATGAATGCATCACATTGAATTCTACTTTTATGTATATTTATAATGCACCAATTTAAAAAGAAAAACAAACATCCAATGCATATAAGGAGGACCAGAAGAACAGAGGAAGAAGACGGGGGAGGGAGGCAGGAAGGGAAACTCGAAGCACTGGGGATTGAACTGGAGCAAATTATATTACATACATGTATGAATGTGTTAAAAAGAACCCAGCTATTATGTATAACTATCATGCACTCATAAAAGATTTTTTTAAAAGTCTGTGAGGCATGCAGGAGATATTATCTGAACCCTGAATGCATGTGCTTTGTACCAGTGGAAGAACTTGCCTTCATGGACTTGATGTGTGGGAGTGCCCACTAAATAGTCACCACTTCATTCCAATTTACATGTCAATTAAAAAAACTTGTAAGTATTTTGTTTTTACATTAAACAGTTGTAATAGAATTCTGGAAACTCTCTCCTCTAGGTTTGGTGGAAGGGAGTTGGTAAATCTAGGGCTGCTGTATAGAATAAACATTGGATGTGCCATACTAGTACTAAAACAAATGAAGTCGCTCACCTGGAATTCACATTTCAGTGGAGGTATCTGCCCACCTCAGAGGAGTTAGAATGGGAATACTTGAACTAGAGAGCCTCAATTTAAGTGAAATAAGTCAAACTTAGAAGGTCAAAGGCCATCTGTCTTCTCTCTTATGTAGAAGCTACCGAGGAAATAGGTAAAGAAAGGTGGCAGGATCTCATGAAAATTGAAGGAAGATCAATAGAATTGAGGAAAGAAACTTGGGGTGGGAGGAGGGAGTAAGTGCTGGGGAGTGATACTGGCCAAGTCCTGTTGTTATATTATGCACCTGTACAGCTATGCAACATCAAAGCCCACCATTCTGTACAACTATAATGTACCAATAAATATGTGGAAAAAAACCGAGTAGATGGTCATGGTGTTCTAAATTAAGGAAGGCTTTGTCTATAATAAAGTCCAAGGCATGTGATTCATGATTGCTATGAAAATGGCCTGTAGGCTTTGAGCATCCCTCTAGGAAGTAGGAACTTCATGGCTGGCTAAAGGAGAATGTGAGGATAGTGTATGTGGTAGGGGATCCCCCATTGATGTGTTCTAGAGAGTTGCGGATTTCATAGGAAGGTCTAGTGCCAGGCAGTGCCTGGAATGATAGGTCAGGAGGCTGAGCCACATGCTGGCCATCTGAGAAAAGTGCTCTGCGTGGGAAAAGAGCTATCCCTAGTCTGGGTGGTATTCTTAGAGAAAGGGTAATAAAGAAGTCTGTGTCCTGTTTTTCCACCCTGGGAGGGAGTATTCTGTTTAACCATTTGAGCTTTGGTGGGGTGGAGTGGGGTGAAGGGGTAGTGGGGTGCTGTTCCTGGAGCTCAAGACAGCTATGTGTCTGCCGGGTCTGCTGTGTGTAAGAGAAGACAGGAGTCTAAGGGAGGGACCCACCTACCATTCTTACCTCCCTCCTTCCTCCTTCCTTCCTCTCTTTATCCTTCTCTCCCTCCCTTCCTTCCTTCCTTCTTTCCTTTCTGTGCCTGGCTGAGTTCTGACTCTGGGCTGGCCTTGCTGCTCTCTGGTTAGAGTTGCCCACTCCAGTAAAAGCGTCCAGATATGAACTATACATAATAATGATCATCCCAGTGTGAGCCCAGTATTCTATGTGCCTTGAACTACTTGCATCAGCTTTGTTTGTACCACAGAACCATCCTTTATGATAGGTAGGAAATATGATTCCAGCTGCCAGGATGAGGACCAATGAGACAGAAAGGAAACAAATATGATTGGTTTAGCCAGCAGTTAAAATTGTAGGAATGGAGAGTAAATACCCTCTCTCCCCCTGCTGAAACGTGAATGATCACGTGAACTCTCACTATGTACTCCAGCAGTGTTACCAGGCACCTGGCTGATGGCATTTCACAGCTCAGCATCAGCCTGACACAACCTGCCATTATAGGTGGCCCCCAACCCTTTACCTTATCTGAAGCATCTTGGGGAGGAATGCTAAATATGGGACAGGTCCCAAGGAGACTGGGCCAATGAAACTGCTCTGAGAAACTCACATGCTGAAAGGGTTCCCAGAGATGGATTCTAAAGAAGCCAGCTCTGGGGGAAAGTAGACCAGCCTGAATCTCTTCTGGGCCGTATGTGTGAAGAGAGATTTAGCATTCATCCTCAAGATGCTTCAGATAGGGTAAAGTATCAGGGGCCACCTATAAGGAAACAAATATGATTGGGATGGGGTTGTTGTGTCAGATGGCAGGTTGTGTCAGGCTGATGCTCAGCTGTGAAAGCCAGGTGCCTGGCAAATGCTGCTGAAGTAAACAGTGTGAGTTCACATGATCATTCAAGTTTCAGATAGCTCTCCTCTGTCAATTAGTAAGATGTTTCCCTTAATTTCTTAGGAGTAGTGTTGTTTTTAAATCTACCTGTATTAGTTTCTGGATGGCTATTGTAACAGATTGCAATAAACTTAATGACTTCAAACAATAGAAATGCATTCTGGCAGGGAGTGGTGTCATGTGCCTTTAATCCCAGTGGCTCTGGAGGCTGAGGTAGGAGGATTTTGAGTTCAAAGTCAGCCTCAGCAATTTAGCAAGCCCCTGAGCAAATTAGTAAGATTCTATCTCTAAATAAAATATAAAAGTGGGCTAGGGATGTTGCTCAGAGTTTAAGCACCCCTGGGTTCAAATGCCAGTACAAAAAAAAATGCATTCCTTTATTATTCTGGTCATCAGAAATATGAAAGAAGTCTTGATGGGGCCAAACCAAAGTATCAAATATTTGGTTTCTTCTGGTGTCTCTAAAGGAGAATCTGTTTCCTCCTCTTTACCAGCTTCTGGAAGCTATTTACATTCCTTGGCCCTTTGACAACCCATCACCTTGTTTTCCCCTACTTGTGACACCAAATTGCCTGTCTTACTTTCTAAAACACCTCGCCCCCTTAAATCTAGGAAATATGTTGCAAGACCCCCAGTGAATGCCTGAAATCCCAGGTAGTACTGAGCCCTGTATATGAGCACCACAATTCTGTGATCGTCAGTCTCGTAACTGAAATAGTTACTAAGTGGCTGACGGGCAGATGATGTGTGCAGTGTGATATGCCAGACAGAGAGATGACTCACGTTGCAGGCAGGATGGAGTGAGATTGTGCAAGTTTGTATCATGCTACTCAGAACAGTGTGCAATCCAGTGTTTATAAATTGTTTACATTGTTTATGTGACATTTTCCATTTAGTATTTTCAGATCACAGTTGTCTGAAGGTAACTGAATCCTTGGAAAACAAAATCTGTGGCTGAAAGAAGGACTGTGGTACAGTCAAATCCACTTCTGCCTCTGTTTTACAAAGGTTAGTACAATTTAATTTAGGCTCTACCTCGATAATCCAGATTAAACTCCCCTACCTCAAAGTCCTTACCTTAATTATATCTGCCAAGTACCCTTTGCCTGTAAGTTAACACTTTCACAGGTTCTGAGAATTGGGATGTTGACACTTAGGAGGCTATTATTTATCCAGTCATACTCCATCTTCTTCAGATTGAGCTGGTGGCCCTACCTGCTCTTCCAAGGCAGGGAAAGGGACTTAAGACCTCTGCTCCTCGCAATGTCCTCTACAAGGAGTTTTTCTCACATATGTTTAACAAGCTCTCAAAATTACCTACAAATCAGGGTTCACTGTCACCATCATCTTACAAATGGGAAATTAGGAAGGAGACTAACATTTCTAAGTTAAATTATTCAAATGTTAATTGAGCATCACTATACACAAAGCTCATGGTCATTCATTACTTCATTTGTTTCTTCTATAGTATGGAAAGTACCTGCTTTTACTTCCATTTCGCTTTTATCTGAAATAACATAGATTGAGTAACAAAAATAAGACTGCCAAACCAGAAGTGAAGATGTTGAATTTGAACACGGATTTGTGATTTCCAGCCTCAGATGATTCCCCATCCTATTTCTCCCTGTTGAGAACTCTCAGTGCACAATGCTGCAGTGGTCTGAGGATGAGGGTTGCTGGTAGGTACTGGGAATCCCCACAGATGTTACTTTGTTATGTGCAATTAGTTTTCCTTGGATGCTTCCAGGACAACTGAACATCAGGACAGAAATAATGATCATCTAACCTGAGTGATTCTCAAACAAAAATGTGCAAAGAATTGTCTGGAAGCTTACAAAGAATAAAAGTCACTAAGCACCATTATCCCAATTTTTAATTCAATAGATCTGGGATGAGGTCTGTATCCATATTTTTAACATGCCTGAAAGCTTATTCTGATACAACTGAAGAGAAAAGTACATCTAGATGAAAGGGGCAATGAGTTTTCTCTAGAATATAGCATTGGTTTTTCTTTTTGGGGAACACACTTAAGTGTTATGAAGAACTTAGTCCATAGAACTACACTCTCTAGAACACAGGGTTAACTGACTGGTGAAAGACATCCTAAATTGAGGAATGGATGGTCAGTACCCAGAGTACATGCCCTCTACAGAGATGTTAGTGCAGGCACGGGGTTGATGCTGCTTGGAAATTTGAGAAATAAAGCACTGTAACTTTACTTGGGCTGGGGGAGAACATATCAAACAAGATGCCTGGATACATGATTGGCTTCAGCAAATCTGTCCTATGGGACGTTGCCTTGTTCAGATTTATAAACTTAACAAGTTTCCTTTTACTCTATGTTGCATTTCCCAAGTTGACTTCCTGACACTGGTGCACAGGAAATCTGATTGACTGGCATATTTCTCATGGTATGAAAGATATGCATGAACAATGATTCTTGACATATCATGAATAATAATATGATGATTGTCACAGTGGGGTTTGACTTAGTTCATTGGGCTTTACAAGAAAAAGATTTCTTGAAAGAATTTAGATTCCTGGCTCAAGATGCCTTTGCTAGAAGGGAGTTTTGAATGGAAGAAAAGCAATAGCTCCAAATTTCTTTCCATGGACCAGTTCTCAAGTGAAGTCACAGTTTTAACCAGTGTTGGGTGTGTACTGATAAAAACCCAACTCTCCATTTTCCAAGGCAAGAGGAAGGGCCAGGGTTTCTGGAGACAGTAATTTTTAATGGCAGGGTCAGCAAATTATTCTAAGTGTGTGTCCTGTGATCTCCATAAAAGGGAATCATTGAATTTTCTGTCCACTTAGCTGTGTCGTTTGTTAATGATGGGCAAGAGGCTTGTATTATTTATGGAGCACTTTGATAACTCAGCAGTTTAAGGAGTATATATGAAGAAAGAGAGCACTTTATCATCTAATAAAATGCTGCATAACAACTCCAACTTTGAACTTATAGAAAAGGAATTGTGGGTTATCCTGCAGTAAAGGAGAAAAGGGATACTGTGGTCTCACAATCAAACTCATTTCTCAACCTTTATGGCTGTGTGTGTATGTATTTGTGTGTGTGTTTATATACACATGCCTGTATATATCTGCCTGTACACGTGAGGTATTACTTCAAAACTAAGGAGATTTATTTCACCTATTATAAATTCTTCCCAAAGCAAAGAACCATCTCATTAAAATGCTGTAAGTTCATCCATGTGGGATTTGGGTGAAGGTAATTTTGGACAAGCCACTGTGTACTGGTAATGAAAATAGAAATGAATTCAACCCTCTAATGGGAAAGTGACAAGCAAATAAATTAATCTCCAGGTTATCCAATTTTAGAAAATGATCTAAGACAAAACATTGCTAAAAGTTGAAAGGGAAAGTTAAGAGTCTCAAGGCTTCCACATGGATGATTCACAATGTAAAGTGGTTGGGGAGTACAATCCAGGACAGATCTGAATATTAATATTTGCCCCCAGCCCGATTGCTGCCTCCTGCACTTTTTCTGTGCCCCTCTTTCTCCATTTCATCATAAGTGTGAGTAAAATTCACATTAACTGTTATCAGCATGCAGTGTACACACTGTGCTTGTTGCCTGAGACTGCGAGGGAGCCTGTTAGTTTTGCCTTAGTTGTGTCTTTTAATGAAACAAATGATTAACTCTGCCTATTTCCAGAAAAATAGAAATGGTGTATTGTAGTATAGAAAATGTGTGAATTATACCTTGATGTTCAGGAAGTGGGGTAGGTCAGGGATGGTTTCAGGGCTTTTGTCTTCGAACTTTCCACCGTTTACTTTCCCATTATATATTGTTCTTCTGCCCTAGGATTCCAAGACACCCATGCCATCTGCTCTAGTTTGGATCTTAAATGTCTTCAAAAGGCCCATATGTTGAAAGCTTCGTCCCTCCAGCAAGATCTATTATGGAACCTCTAAAAGGTGGGGCCAAGTGGGAGGTCATTGGGAACATGCCCTTGAAAGGTATAATGGTATTCTGGACCCCTCTTCTTTCTCTCTTTTGCTTCCTGGTCATGAGGTAAGCAGTTTTACAATATCATACATTCTAGCCATAAAGTATTGCCTCACCACAGGTAAAAGCACCACAGGTAAAAGCAATGGGGCCGGTCAATCATGGACAAAAAAATGAGCCAAAATAAACTCTCTCTTTTTATAGATTGATTACCTCAGGTCTTTTGTTATAGTGATGGAAATCTGACTAACACACCATCCTTAAGATGGTGATTTTTTTTGAGATGGGATCTTATTATATTTTCCAATTTGACCTCAAATTACTATGTTCAAGTGATCCTTCCACATCAGCTTCTCAAGTGTGAGGAGTATCCACATGTACCACCTGGCAGGCACCATCCTTCAGTGCTAAAAATTCCTCTTCCAAGTTTTTTTTTCCTCAAAATGCATCATGCCCCTGAATTACTACTTGATCTTCTCCTTAACTTGGTTCAATCTTCTTCATCTGAGCAGTCTCTTCAGCATTCCAGCCCCTCAGATACTGGCTCCCACAAGGAGCACCATCACGCTAACCTTCGAGACAGCTTTGTGAAAGGGCACAAGAAGAAGGAGTAGCTGAAATTCCTTTAGGTCTTCTTTGCTCTAGAAAGACAGCACACATCACTTGAGGTCCTATTTCTTAACCCAAGGATTTTGGCCAGAACTCTACCTAAAGCCAAGGAGCTGAGCCTCTAGGAGCCACAATTGACCCTTGTTTTAAAACAATGTTCCTTTTTCTTGCCTCCAGGTAATTTTGAAATAATCCTCACCCAGGACACACAAAAATTTATTATGTTTCTGGCCATAGAGAGAAGCCTTACACATTCCTAAAAGCAAAAATGTTATAAACAATATTTATTTTGATAAAACAATTAAATTATCAATTAAGAATAAAAGGATAACAAAATATGATATATTCCCCTTTAATAAATGCAGAATTTCTTTTCAATTTATTCTTTTTAGTTATATACAACACTAGGATATGCTCTGACTTTGACCCTCACTCCCCTCCTTCCACTCCAGTGGTGGTGATCCATCTTCAATCTATTTTCAGTTTCCTTTTTTTTTTTTTTTTAATTAGTGTCCTGTGGATACACCCTATGTGGGGACCCACCATACCATATTCATGCATGCACATATGAAAGTTTGGTCAGATTCATTCCACTGTTCTCTTTTCCTCTCCCTTTGTATTCCTCCTTAATCCTATTTGTCTATTTACTGATAATTCTTCAATTTTGATGAAATTCCCTTTCCCTTTTTTTCCCATTCTCTCTCTCTCTCTTTTTCAATCCCCCACCCTTATTTTGGATTAGCTTCCTAAGGCATTAATTACCAGAATATACAAATGTAGCTTTCTGTGCCAGGTATGGTGGCACATGCCTGTAATCCCAGCAGCTTGGGAGGCAGAGGCAGGAGGATAGTGATTTCAAAGCCAACCTCAGCAATAGTGAGGTGCTAAGCAACTCTGTGAGACCCTGTCTTTAAATAAAATACAAAATAGGGCTGGGAATGTGGCTCAGTGGTCGAGTGCCCCTGAGTTCAATCCCTGGTACTCCCTCCACAAAATATAACTACCTTAATTAATAATTATTAAGTTAAAGAGGAAATCACACCTAACTTTCCAAATGATTTAGAAACATACCATGAGAATGCATGCGGATGATGTTATTTTCAGTTCAAACATTGACATTCTAGATAAACTATGATACATTTTGATTTGTCCATTTTAAACCTAATGTAAAAACTTAGGCAGGGAATTTCCTCAAATAGCAGAAATTAGTACATATTGTCCAAATGCATTAGTAACAAAATGCAACATTTCAGAGTAAGATAAAAAAAATGAGAGGAGTTGCAGCATATGAACTAGATTGACTTAGAAAAACTAAACAGACAATCAGAGTTTTCAATACCCCAAAAGTACTCAGAAAGAGAATGATAGGTACTTTAAGGCAAGTGCAGAACACTATAATCAAGAGCAAGCTGCCTAGACAGAAATATCAAAGTTAAAATTGAAAAGATAGTAAAAAGAAAATAATATCCATAAGAATGACACCAAATTAGGAGAGTCTGTTGAGTGAATTTTACTAAGCATTTCCTTTTATATTAGATGATCTCTTTGTTATGCAAACTCTACAGCAGCATAGAGCAGGGTGGGAAACAGTGTACCTCATTCTATGAGGCTTCTGTAAAACCTAACACCAAAACTAGACAAGGCCGACACAAAAGCAAAAACTACCAGCTAATCTCACTAACATATAGAGGTGCAGAAATAAACCACACACACACACACACACACACACACACACACATACACACACCACACATATTCAGCAAATGACAGGTAGTAATGGTTCTTAAAAATTGTATATTTTATACAAAAGACTAGAGATGAAACTATGAAGTAACAGCTGAAAATTTCAATGCCTGTAAAGGATATTTAGAGGCATTAAAGAATTAAAGGAGAAAAAAAAAACTCTCCATAGATTTCAAGAAAGAATTTGTTAAAAGTCAGCTCTAGGTTCTGATAAAAATGTAAGCAGAAACAAAACAATAAAGTTAGAAACAAAAGAAAAGTTTCTTAACTGTATATAAGAGAAATCATATGGAAAACAGAACCAAACATAAGAGCTAATAGTGAAATATCAGAAGTATTCATACTAAAATCATACAAAGAAAAAGGACACCCACATTACCATTACTATTTAACATTGGATAATGAATCTTTGTAATACATAAAGAATAAAAGTATATACAGTGTAAAGAGACAACACTGTCATTTTCAAAAAATTTTATATGATTATCTACTCCAAAGTTCCAGACAATTAATTGACAATAAAGCAACCTGATATACAATGAACTTTTTTAAAAAAAACTTACCAACAATAACCAATTAGAAATGCAATAGAAAGAAATAAATGCTATAATCATTCGCTTAAATAAACACAAAATAAAAAGAAATATGTCATTATCTTATTAGCTATAGCATTAAATAAACCCAAGTTAAAGAATATCTGTCTTGGGAATGGAGGTAGTTCCAGATAGATGTGGGGGCTGTGCCATACACAGACATCTTGGTCTGCAGCTTAACAGCAACTATTATCTTTACCACATTGCCTCTGAAGTGACTTGGGGGTTATAATCCCTGTTAGCCAGAGAGGAGAAAGTACAGAAGATCACCTATGGAAGGTCTTCACAAGCCAGGCCATGAAGTGACCTTCACATTCTGTGAGTGAGCACTCAATCACATGACAAAATTTAAATGCAGGTGGAGCTGAGAAAAGATGAAGGGATGATAGATTTTTAAACAGGGGTGTTCATTATAATCTACTTTTCTTGGCATGAAAACCTATCTGCATCCTGTCCCCCAACTTGGGGCTTGTTCAAGCATTTGCTGAGGAGATCAACACCAAGCTCCAACAAACTCAAAGTCTCAGATCTTTGGATGATGTGCCCTCTCTTTCTTTGCCAGGATCTAGATCCTCATCATCCAGTAACCTATAAACTACACACCACAGCACAGTGTAGCCCCAATCAAAACTCCCATTCAGAGCGAGATACACCAGGAAGTACCAGGACACATAGAAATCAACAGCCTCTTTCTATAGTGGATTCAAATGAGCTGGGCCAAGCCTTGGAAAAAGGATCTTGATTAGACATTGGATCTGAGCTCAAGAGAATGTCCTTTGGGCATATTTCTCAGTGGCTCCTGGCTCTACCATTTGAAGAGAACTTTTCTTTCCTTCCATTTTGGAGGGGAGACTATATGGTTTTTATGGACATTTTCCTGCCAGTATCAATTGGGAGGTTCCAAGTTTATGCAATATTTTTGGATTTTCTTACATTTATGGTTTGTTTGAATGTTTGTTTATTAGGATGCAATTTCCTCAAAAAAACAGTAAGATTTTGATCCATTGTCTAACAGTCAATTTCACATGACAAATCCCATACCCATATTATAACAAAACTTATAAATTACTTATAAATTTAAACAAGTGCCCATATGTTTTATTCGGTAAATCTGACAATCTGATAGTTACCACCTAGATCCTGACCTGATAAATATTTACCCCTGTATGGCTGGACTTTGCTGAATCTTTGTGTCTACCCAAAGGTTAGCTTTCCTCTGTTGAAACCTAATTCTGTAATGTGATATTATTAAAAAATGAAAATCTTTGAAAAGTGAGTAATTCATGAGGGTAGAACCCTCATGATGAATTAGTACCCTTAGAAAAAAGACCCAAGAGGCTTTTTGTGCCTTCAACTTTTTCAAATATTTTCAATCTATACTTGGTTGGATACAGATTAAGAGCCCACCAATATGGAGAGATGACTATATCTATATTTACACATCTATATCTACATCATCTATGTCAATATCTATCTATATCATCTATATCTAGCTCTCTGTGTGTATGTATGCATGTGAATATATGGATTTTCACAAAAAAATGGCCCAGATATAACAACATTTTTTTCCTCACTTTTTTAACTATCAAAAAGTGAGGGTTAGTGGAGAGGAGTCCTTCTAAAAGATAAATATTTTCCCATTAGATTTAAATGGTGTTGCATTTCAGCTAATTCTTATAATAGCTATTGATGTAGCAGATGGAAAAATCTATTTAATCCTTGAATTCTAATAACCTTGATGCTACGCACCATGTTAGGAATATTAAGATCTCTTCTTCACAATGAACAAGTTAACAAGCTTTGCCCTTTAAGACCTCACCAAGACCACAGGCCACATCCAGCCAACATGATTCAGTAAAGTCATTGGAGTCTAGATGTAAATAGCCACAAGATACTAGGAGATACAGTTTGCTATTGCCATGGGATAC
The DNA here is from genome assembly GCF_047511675.1 of Marmota flaviventris. NCBI lineage: Eukaryota > Metazoa > Chordata > Mammalia > Rodentia > Sciuridae > Marmota > Marmota flaviventris. The sequence continues at coordinate 153,395,964 of NC_092499.1, forward strand.
TTCCAGGATAGATGTGTACTGTTGTACAAAACATCTCATGTTATTCAAAGGTACCTAGGTCAGCCTGAAGTCAAGAGAGCCCTAATAAATAATTAATAATGCACTTTCATGGTTTTATAATTAATAGTTAATATCAGGAAATCTACAATGACTAAAACATACTCTTACATTTATGAGAAAAGTAATGATTAGACACCTGTCTTTTCGAAGCTTAAAAGTGAGCATGAATTCCAATAGCATTTGGGCTCTTTCCTTGGATGTGTGCCCCCTTGACTCTTTTAGGAGTAAAAACATATGCATAAAATTCAGACCATACAACTGTTTTAAAACCTCTGATGTGAGACTTTAGGATTAATTTGGTGTGTTCTTCACACTGAATTCAATGGTAAGTAGAAAATGGAATTCCAACAACCCAAAGCATGTGGTGCCATTATAATTAACTATAACCTGAGGTTGCTGGGGAAGAAATGTAGCATGTGCCTTGAGTGCCACTCTTGACACTTGTAATGGTAGTGCTATGGGAATGAGGAGAGGGATGTGATAGCCACATATGACTGCACAAAATAGCAGTCACAGGACATGATGTGGTTTCAGTAAACTCTTGGCTTGTGTCATGATCAGACAATCAGCTTCTGCAGTGAACACTAACACAAAACATCTTGTTTTCTTATAGTAGCAATTTAGAAAGGGCTGTTATAAAACTCCAAGTTTAATTCAGTAGGTTGCAGTCAACAGTGTAAGTTGAACTCTCAGACTTACCAATACCCTTCTGAATAAGTTAGAATTGGGATATCTATGTGAATTTGTGAAAAGTTGAAAAATGTGAACTTCATCTGCATCATTTCCTTCTGGAAAAAGCAGCTCACTCACTCTGTTAGATCAACTTTTCCTTATTTAAAAAAATTTTAATAACTTCACCTGGGGGGGGTCAACCCTTGCAGGGTGATGCCTGAGGCCCTCAAAGCCTACCCCCATCATTCCTTATTGTCTTGAGGTCTCAAATTAGGGTTATAAACATCAAGTTTGCTCCACAGGGACAAATGCAAAATCTGATCCATGGGGAGAGTCTTTGTTCAGCACTGAGAATTGAACTCATGTCTCACACATGCAAGGTAGGCACTTGACTAGTGATCTACATCCCTAGCTCCTGGGGAGATTCCTCTACGCGGGAGAGTTGGGGGGCAGCAGAGAAAAAAGATAAAAAGAAAAAAAAATTGCTGATTCAAAGCACTGGAAACACAGGTAACTGTATATGTGTGGATTCTAAGACTATTAAACCTTCGAATATTAAGCCACAGAATTCAACACTAGGTAAGTTGAACTTATCCATACTTACAGAGATTCGGGCTGAATGTGTCAACTTGAGCATTTTGGAGCAGCTCTTCTAGCTTGCTTGGCTAGTGAAGTGAAACACAGAATTGATGATGGTTCACATCTAGTGAGTTCAAACTCTTCTGCTGTCTGTGATAGTTCCATGCACAGAAATCTATGCATCCCACAGAACTTGCCAAACTACTGATGACATTGTCTTGATTGGACCTGGTGAGCAGGAATAGCAAGAACCCTAAATGTCTTAATGAGACATATGTGAGGACAATGATAAGTGATAAAAGCCATGAAAACTCAAGGCCAACGAATTTGGTGAGGTTTCTTGTGACCATGTGGTCTGAATCATGTTGGGACAGTTTCTTCAAAGTGATAGAAAATTTGTTCCATCTTCTGCTGCCTACTTCTAAAAAATGTACAGTTCTAGTTTTTTGCCCTTTTGGAGCTAACATATACCATACCTGAGAGTGCTGTTCCAACTCATTTACTGAGTAACCCCAAAAGATTCAAGTGTTGAGTGGGTCTTGGAGCAGGACTTTTATCATTTTGGACATGTGTAATGGACACTGAATGTCTATTTCATTCAGTGAAACTTGTGTATTGTTATGGGCTGATTTGAAAGTTAAGTCAGGCTGACCCCATTCTGCTCAGATATTTCACCGGCGCAAATTAGCCCCTCTTCCTGTAAGAGCTCATTTGCATAGAAGCTGACAACCCCACCCACTTGCACCCTGACCACATGTCTTTGAACTATGGAGCTGGTGCTAGATTACTTCCTGAGTGGATATGGGGCATGCCAATTCTGAAAACTTGGTGACACTTTATGAAATGTGTCTCCTGATTGTACTTGCCTCTCCTGCCCGCCTCCTTTGTAGTTTTTCTGTTTAAATGGCCCCTCCACCTGCATTCAGCGTCTTGGGCTGCAGAATTGTCTGCTTTCTGCTCCCTTGGAATGGCCAGAATAAATCCTTTGTCTTTTCTTCAAAAAGACCTGGAGTTTTATTTGGAATTTTAGAATCATGTCTTAACAGTATGAACCTTCTGTCAAAGCTAAATTATAATCACTATGTAAATATCTAGGAGAAAATCTGTGTTCTAGTCTGTGTATAATTATTAGTATTTTTTTAAAGAGAGAGAGAGAATTTTTTAGTATTTATTTTTTAGTTTTCAGTGGACACAACATCTTTATTTTATTTTTATGTGGTGCTGAGGATTGAACCCAGCGCCCCGCGTATGCCAGGTGAGCATGCTACCACTTGAGCCACATCCCCAGCCCAGTATTTTTTTAATATTTATTTTTTAGTTGTAGTTGGACACAATACCTTTATTTAATTTATTTATTTATTTATATGTGGTGCTGAGGATGGAACCAGGGCCCTGCACATGCCAGGCAAGCACTCTACTGCTGAGCCACACCTCCAGCCCCTAATTATTAGTATTTTTAAATCAGCCATCATCTTGCTCTGCCACTAAGCTTTGTAGAGACAGAACAGGAACTCTGTGACCTCATGGCCCGAGCCATTCACTATGTACTTCTGTGCACTGAGACACCAAGCCATGAGATGGAAGTGGTTTTACAGAGACTAGGTTTTAGCAACACCAGAAACACAATTTGTGAGCAGGTTGCTTAGACACTGATTGCATCTTCTCCTGCTCATTTGTCTTTTTCCTCCACAGTTTAAATTGATGACCCCATCAGATTTCCTTACTGGATTCCAAGTGGTTCTACCTAATGTGTTGGCACCAGCCACAAGTGGATACCTACAGCACCATAGCCTTACTCACGAATGACCTTGAAGATTACTACTAAAGGCATATTTCCCAAGTGGGCAGAACTTTAAGTAGTATATTTAGCTTTTACTTCATCTGAATAAGTGATGGCTAGAAGTCAGATCTACAAAAATTCATGTGCAGTACCTTGACTAGATGGTCAGAGACTTGGAAAGCGCAGAATTGATTAATGGCAAATACACTGGAGAAACAGTGTGTTAATGGACTTCTAAGGGAACCAGGAAGGAATCTCTGCCATTTCCTTAGAGCTACTTACTTATTCTCTCATTGAAAATGCCAAGTAAGACTAAGGCCCTTACTTGGTCAGTGTTGAATTCAGCTTACTAAATTCTTGCCCCACTCTGAAATAGGGCTATACATCCTGACAGAGGGACAGAATCAACTTTGCTCCTGATCAGCCCTCCCAGGTTTTCATAATGAGGCCCCATAACCCTCTCTCATCTTACTTAGCCCAACTGCAAGCCCTTTCTCCTTCATAGCACAAGCTCCTCCAGTTCTGGGAAATCTGTGATCATCCAGATTTTATTTCATTCATGTCTTTTTTCTTCCTCACTTCTTCCCTCACATACCCAGAAACCTACCAATTTCTAAATGCTTTGTTCATGTGTGATACCTTCCCTAACATTTCCACATGCTCTAACCCAGTATTGTCATCTAGTTTATGCTTAATTCCTCCATTTATTTTATGAGATTTTTGTTGAGCCCTTGAGAGTTCTTTTATCTGGCTGGAATTTCTTCCTTTTTTCCTGTTGTCCTCTGAAGCTGATTGGTTACTAAATCGCATTTACTTGTTTCAAAAAATATTTTTATTTTTGCTGTGTATCACCACTCTAATGAGTGCTGATAACAACTAGGTCTGCAAATGCAAACATGGTCTGGTAATTACAAACATATGCCACGTGAAAAGTGCTTACTAAGCTCCAGACACTGCACAAAGCACTTTTCATGGTCATGTCCATCATATAATCCAAACCAAGATCTCATGAAACACATACCATCATTTTTCTCATAAGGAAACAAGTTAAACAATCTGCCCATGGAAACTAGTTTATTGTGACTCAAAGTGCTTTAAATAGAAAAGCCTACACAAGAGAGAAAAGGGTTTGGGGTGTCCCATTTTATATAATGTCCTCCAGACTCATCCATGTTGCTCCAAATGACTGGATTTAATTCTTATTTATGGCTGAATCATATTACATTATGTTTATTACACATTTTAAAAAATCTATTCATCCATTGATGGAAACTTAGGTTGATCCAATATCTTGACTATTATAAATAGTACTGCAATAAATATGGGAGTGTGGATGTTTAGTGCAGGAGATTTTTGAGGGTACTCAGATGTCACATTCACACTGGTATGGTGTGGGAAGGGAGAAAAGTGAGGCAGCCTCTTCTATATATGTATATGCATATATGTAGATGATATGGATATGGATTATATATGTGTGTAGGTACATGTAGGTGTGTATATGTATATATTTATATACACATATGTATATATATGTATATGTATGTATGTATATATATGGATTTTCATTTCCTAACAGGTTCAGGTGCTTTAGAAACATAGTTTTAAATCCACTGTTGTAGGACCACAATTGAGAGTCAGGAAGATTAAATCTTTTGCCAAAGAAACATGAGTATTTAATGATAATTTTCAAGCTCCAGCTTCCCATTGTGACCAGATGTTTGTTTCCTTTCAAAGACTGGGGACAGGATATTCTTGAGGAATAGGATGAGCGATTGGCACCTTTCAGGCTGGAGGCTGTGCCTGAGGCTCTGTGGCTTAGGGACTCCTCAGCATGTGACCACATGGTATGGGCCAGTTGAGCACTGCTGCCAATGGGTCACGCTGCCCTCATTACTTCTCTGCAGTTACCCTTAAAGTTATAGTATGTTGGGGGCTCTGTTGCTGATGCACATTTTATTTCTTGGATAATTATCATTTTCTTGTTACTTGCAGGCCGAGTTCAGTGGCCCCTGTCTGCACTGTGAAGATCTGCAACTTTACTCTCATTATCATCTTACTAAAGAATGGATTCAATATAACTGGTACAAGGATGCTGGAAGGCCAATATTTCAAATTAACATATGACCACATTTATTATTTTTTTTCACTAAAATGTGCCTCTCAAGAACAGAAAAAAGAATAAAAGTGAAAGTGTACAGCCAGGAATTAAGATGATTGTCTTACTTGAACTATGCCAAGGAAAGCAGGGACTTCTTGTGGGGAATGGAGGAAGACAGAGACTTTCAAGGCCTGCCTGCCATTCCATCTCCCAAAGGCAATAAGACTTTCTCTGCTGTTTTACAAATTAGCACACTGAGCTGTAATCACGTGGGTCTCTCCTTGATTGCAGCCTGCTCAGTGGTGCCTATCAAATACTTTTAACCTTTTTTAATGGGAAGAACAGCAGGTAGGTAAATACGACTTCTCTAGCCTCAAAGAACAAACACATCTTAATTTCTTTTTATTTTTAGCAAATTATTAACAAAGCCCCGGTATACTTTACAAACATCGTAGAAGAAAATTTGTTCTAATTCTGATCAGAACAGAACATTTTTGTGTGCTATAATGCATAAATCTCATCTTAGGAAGAAATTAACCTTCTGGAGAAATGCTTTTATTGGTATTTTAATGGGTTAAGAATCCTTCTAAACACCAATTGCACACCAGTTCTGTTGACCCCTTACAATACACACTGGGTTTCCAGGACCATTATAGATTTCACTTCCTGCAGCAGCTAGGCCATCTTTTGCACCCGTGCCTGCCTGCAACTCTCTAACCATTTTTTTTCCTATAAAATTTTGTACCAAAAGTCAGTCTTTAAATTGACTTCTTAGAGATATTGTCCCTGGCAGCAGACATAATGAAAGTTATAAGAAAGGTATAACAGTGAAGAAGAAAGAGAAGGCATGGTGGAAGCAAATTACATTTTCCATGATGTTTACAGTTACTTGAAACTACCCTTTATTTCATTTGCCTCCTTAGACAAAAGCCCATGTGTGAAAGGTATTTGGCCCCCATTTCACAAGTGAGGAAATGAAAAAGGCAATAGGGAAAGTTATTTGTTCAAAATCTCACAACTAACTCAGAAAATCTCAGGGTCTTAACTTAAATCTCATTTGTTTTTGAAACCAAGTATTATAAGCCCTTAGACCACATATCAAGTACATGCAAAAGAATGCTTATAAATCATCACAGACTGATGGAGTAGAAAAAAACAAGTGCACAGGTCAACATACGTATTTGTGTGAAGTCAGGCCTGCCTGCAGTGTATCAAACCTGCCCCGGAATTCTCTCACTGCTACTGAACAGTGAGCAGATGCCAATGTCCTAGGTTACCTATGCCAAAGAGGCACATTCAAAGCACGTGATGCAGGAGTTTGAATGTGAAATGTTGGATGTTTTTCTTAAAGCATCTTCTGTGTTCCATCAGTAATTGTTCAGAGGGGACTGTTTGTGTTCTCTTTTGCTCTCCTCACAAGCTCTCCAAATACATCTTCCTTCTGTCCTCTGGGAGGAAACGTGAGAAAGGTCATTGAGTTAAAAAAAAAACAAAATAACAAACCCAACAAAAAAACTTCTTGTTGCTGATAGACACATTAATAATACATAGCTTGAATGTATTATTACATAGCTTGAATGTATTTGCCTTAAGCAAATAGACCATTTGAGGAGTTGGCTCTAGAAATTCCAGAATTAGAGCCCTGATGCAATTATGAAAGTATTTTTTTAAACTCATACTTTGGGATTGTTAGCAGAAGAAAAAGGGTAAGAGTCAGCCTTCTAAAGGTTTTTCTAATTTGTGCCTTTGAACTTTATGATGAAGGTGGAGAAGGGCAAAAGTTACTAGTCAGAGAGCTTATTAGATTTCTTCCATAGACTTGGCAACTAAGTAGAAATGAACTAGTCTTTAGAGACAAAACACAATTGCAATTCTCTGGGAACCAGCCTTAGATCCCCATTGTTTGTGAGTTGAAAAGGATGACCATAGCAAGAGCCTCTAAGGACCTTGGTATTCAGGCTGGCAAACTCCAAGTAAGAATGCTGAATGAGGCAGAACTTCCTTGGAATAGTGTTGAATCAGTGAATTTCAATGAAACAGCCCTCAGAGGCATAATACTTAGTGATTTCAGTCTGCATTATTTATTGACTAGTGGGGAGTTTGTGAGTTTAACATTTTATTAATATGGCAGCAGGTCATCTGAGAAAGTTGTAGCCACTGAGAAAGCTCCCAAGAAGCACATTTTCATATTATCAACAGTGCACTTTCAGGACTTGAGCAGAGTCCGTAGTATATCTCTGGGGACAGACAGAAAATGCTGGGTCTTCTACTCTGAGAGTGAGGAAAATATGTATCTACTTTCTTTCTTAGATGATCTTGTGGTTCTTATTCTGTGTCTTCAGACCCAGGTAGGGCTGGGAAGCAGCAATCCCTATGATCTAAGGTAGATTTAGATACCTAAACAAGTCTGTTCTCTAACCGTTCATTAAGTGATCCCAAGCTATCTAGCATCAAATAAGCATTTTCGTACCGAGAATATAGAATTAAGGACAATTTATATGCAAAAAGAGTTGAAAGGGATTCAACCTAATGGTATAAACTTTCAATAAGGTACAACTTAGCCACTTTAAAAAAAATAGAGAAAAACTCAATATTCATAATTTTTCCTTTCCTGATTACATTAGAAACTTAAAGTGAAAAATAAAGTACAAATAACTACCAGATACTCTCTTTAAAGAGAGTGTGTGTGTAGATATATAATATATATATTATATATATAATATTTATATAATATATATATATATATTTATATAGGTTTAAATATATAAATAATTATATATATAAATAATTTATATATATATATTTATATAGGTTTAAATATATAAATAATTTATGTATATAGGAATACACACATACACATATACATATGCAGTAGCTGAACATAATAAGTGCTAAATACATATTATGTATTATTCTGGTGTGATGTTTAATTATAAACAGTTTTTAACCTCAGGTTAAAAGAACATTAATCATACATCTCAGATCAAAACCCTTCATTAGCCTGAAAATAACCTCTTTTGTTTCATATATATCTATATAATATATATGTGTATGTATGTATATGATTATCAATTATTTAAGGAACTCAGGTGAAAAGAGAAGAATATTAATCATATATCTTAGGTCAAGTCTCCTAATTTACGTGATTACTACCTCTCTTTTGTTTCATATACATTGTCCCTATTGCCTATTCCATTCTATCCCCTTAGCATGTTAAAATTCCATCCCAATTTATTAGCCAGAATGGCATTTTTTCCATGTTATTCCATTTTAATATAATTATAATTATAATATAATATAAGGTCTGTTTTCTGTGCATATATTTAAAGTTACATCAATAGGATTTTGCTATATATTACATTATGCTTCCTAATTTTCCACTTGGATGTGTTTTTAAGATATTCTTTTTGCTGTGTTTACATTTTGTCTGTAGCATGTATTCACCATGTTTGACATATCTACTTGCAAATAAAAGATTTTAAATACTGGATTTTATAGTCACATGCACAGTTACTTTTTCTAGAGATTTTTTTTATTTGTGTTTGTATGGTTTAAAGTTATTATGTAGTTGTATTTCGTTTTAGCCCAAAGGACTCCATTTAGTAATTCTTATAGAGCAGGCCTATTGGTGACAAAAATCTCAGCTTTTGTTTATCTTATAATACAATTTATTTTTTCAGTTTCAAAGGACAGTTTTTCTGGATTAGAATTCTTATATCATGGCTTTATTTTCCTTTTTTGCACTTAAAATATGTCATTTCACCACATTACATCCTCCATAGTTTCTGATATGAAATTGGCTGTTAAAATTATTGGGAGACTTTGAACATGATGAGTTGCTTCTATTTTGCTGCTTCCAAGAATCTCTTTTACTTTGGTTTTGGTGATTTGATTATAATGTGCTTCAGTGTGGATCTCTTTGTGTTTATCCTACAGCATTTGTTGCTCTTCTTGGATATTTAGATTTATGTCTTTCCACAGATTTGTGATGTTTTTGGCCATCATGTCTTTAATTATTCTTTCTCCACTTTTCTCTTTCTCCTTCTGAGATTCCCATAATGTTTGTGTGGCTGTTGTCTCACAGGTCTTTCAAGTTTTGTTCATTGTTCTCAACTTTTTCCCCTTCCTTTCCTTAGACTGAATAATTTCTATCATCAAGTTCACTGATTCTCTTTTGTGCTTGATCACATCTGTTGATGAAACCTTTTACTAAATTTTTCATTTCAACTACCATATTTTCAGGTCTGGACCTTCTTCTTGGTTAGTTTTGATAATTTCTATCAGTTCATTAATATTCTCTTTTCATACATATATACTTCTTCTTTTTTTTTATCAGTGAATTACTTTAGACAGTTTATATAAATTTTTTTCTTTAGTAAGTGCAGTGTTTAAGCTTCATGATGGACAGTTTCTGTTCACTTTCTTCTGAATGACCCATATTTTCCTCCTTTGTATGCCTTGTGCTTTTGTTGTTGTGGTAGTGCTGTTGAAAACCGAATATTTTGATAATTATCTAGTGGCAATTATAAATCAGATCCTTTCCCCACCTCAAGGTTTGCTGTTATTGATATTTGAGGGATGCATTTTTTTTCATATTGGCAAATTATTTTTGTAAAAAGTGTATTTCTTATCATATATTCCTGAAATCTTCTCATTTGGCCTGTGCTCTGACAAAGATTTCCTTACATGGCTTGAGCCAAAACAAAACACCTATTTTTGTCATTTCAGATTGACCCTGAGCAGGAATGCTTCTTCATTGCTGAGATAGGCCACTTGCAATTCACCATTAGTGTTCATGGAGGTCCAAAGGCAGCAAGTACAAGTCTAGGGTTACTTATTTCTTTTTCTGATAATGTATTTTCCCCTGAGCATTTACTTTGCACGTCAGATCCGCACTGTATGCAGTAGCCCTTCAAATCCTTGAGGTACCCATCAAAAATCTTCCTCCTTAATCACCTCCTTCTCAGGCCTTTAAGTTCATCTGCCACTTTCTTCCTCTCCATCATTTGTCCTAGGTGGCTATGGGTAATGCTTGCATCAGATGCTGCCTGGAAAGCCATTCTATCTGATGAAGATGAAGCAAGGGTCAGCTTCTGTTCTAGTAGGCTTTCAGATAAACACCATACATGTCACAATCCACAACCATAATTCTTCCACAATAAGATTTATATTCCTCATCCCAATTATCCAGTGACACTAGCAAGTCACACCATTAATGCATGCTGCAGTACCCTGGGCCACTACATAGAAAACGGTATATGGATCAGAAAAAAAAGAAAGACCTACAATTTTTTTGTGTTAAAGTTTATTTGCACCATCTTTTTATTAATCACTCTCTGGTTTGCAGATAAAATATTAGTCTCATCTAAAAATACCCTTTCAGAAATGCCCAGAATGATGTTTGACAAAATATCTGGGCACTCCATGCTGAGTTATGTTGATACAAAAATTAACAATCATAAACATCCCCTATTGACTTCACACACACACACACACACACACACACGTACACACACATCCAGAAGATACAATTAAAAGGATATATTTCTTTCTAACATGATACAATGATCCTTCATATAAGAAAACACTCTAATCCTTTCCCAGAAAAGTTTTTAAAAAATCATTGGATAATATTTACTCTTTTCCTTTATATCATGGAACTAAAGTACTATGATATAAATTTAACAATACTTAAATATTAGGTGTATATAAAGTCAATACATCTTATGCTATATGACAAGGAAATTAAATATTGAAAAATAAATTATGACAATTACAATCCTCATTTCTGTAACTGGTTATGTGATAATAGCTAGTATGTATAAGTACTTCTTTCCAGTGTATTTTTTTATTGGTTGTTGAAAACATTACAATGCTCTTGACATATCATATTTCATACATTTGATTCAAGTGGGTTATGAACTCCCATTTTTACCACGTGTACAGATTGCAGAATCACATCGGTTACACATCCACGTTTATACATACTGCCATACTAGTGTCTGTTGTAGTCTGCTTCCTTTCCTATCCCCTTCCTATCCCCCCTCCCCTCCCCTCTTCTCTCTCTACCCTATCTACTGTAATTCATTTCTCTCTCTTGTTTTTTTCCCCCTTTCCCCTCACCTCTTCTTATATGTAATTTTGTATAACAATGCGGGTCTCCTTCCATTTCCATGCAATTCCTCTTCTCTCTCCCTTTCCCTCCCACCTCTCTTCCCTGTTTAATGGTAATCTTCTTCTCATTCTCTTCCTCCCTGCTCTGTTTTGAGTTGCCCTCCTTATATCAAAGAAGACATTCCATTTGGAATTTATTTTTTAGGGATTGGCTAGCTTCACTTAGCATAATCTGCTCTAATGCCATCCATTTCCCTGCAAATGCCATGATTTTGTTATTTTTTAGTGCTGAGTAGTATTCCATTGTGTATAAATGCCACATTTTTTTATCCATTCATCTACTGAAGGGCATCTAGGTTGGTTCCACAATCTAGCTATTGTGAATTATGCTGCTATGAACATCGATGTAGCTGTATCCCTATAGTATGCTCTTTTTTGGTCTTTGGGGAATAGTCCGAGAAAGGGAATAGCTGGGTCAAATGGTGGTTCCATTCCCAGCTTTCCGAGGAATCTCCATACTGCTTTCCAGATTGGCTGCACCAATTTGCAATCCCACCAGCAATGTACAAGTGTACCCTTTTCCCCACATCCTCGCCAGCACTTGTTGTTGTTTGACTTCATAATGGCTGTCATTCTTACTGGAGTGAGATGGTATCTTAGGGTGGGTTTAATTTGCATTTCTCTGATTGCTAGAGATGGTGAGCATTTTTTCGTGTATTTGTTGATTAATTGTATATCCTTCTCTGAGAAGTGTCTGTTCAGGTCCTTGGCCCATTTGTTGATTGGGTTATTTGCTTTCTTATTGTTTAATTTTTTTGAAATCTTTGTATACTCTGGATATTAGGGCTCTATCTGAAGTGTGAGGAGTAAAAATTTGTTCCCAGGATGTAGGCTCCCTATTACCTCTCTTATTGTTTATCTTGCTGAGAAAAAAAAAAAACACATGTATTCTATATTCACTATAACCTCAGCAAGCACCTCAGCTGGTCATAGCTCATTGTCTGATGGGGAGACTCAAACCTCTATCCCTAAAGAGTCTAGACAATTAGATTGTGTTTTAATTTTCTCTTGAGTATAGTCACAGGGCATGATTTTACTAAGAGATATCTTGAAGGATCTCTGTATTGCAGACATACTTTTCCTTGTCTCCTTTGTGGAGCACGGGGTTCAATTCAATTTCTTCTCAATATTCAGGATCAATTAATCCAATCAGTACAGTACTCCTTCTTTGCCAGTTGATTTTCAGTCATGAGGAACCCAAAGTGACTAGACTAGTGCCAATCCTAGCTTCTAGTTCTATGGAATCATTGTTATGTCTCATGGTAGAAGCACTCCTCCTCCTACGACTGATAGAGGATTAAAACATAATATCGTGGGAGCAAAAAAAATGTTACTAGTGGGTCAGAAGGGGTTATAGTAAGTGACACCACTCCCATTTTCACTCTTTGATTCCTGAGTCCATGAATCCTGGCTATGGGAGAGAAAGCACCATGCATTGGAGCTGATTTAGAGCATATTCAGTATCTTACAAAACCTTGCCTCAGTTCTGCAAGGTATTGCCACCTAGCTCATATTGTTACTGAGTCTTCAAAATAGCCATTCCTCTTCTATCAAGCCTCTGACTTCAGGACAGTGGAAAATATTGTAAAATCAGTGAAGTCTATAATCATAAGCCCTTTTGTTTGTGGTGAAGTGAGTTCTTTGTTCAGAAACAATGCTATGTAAAATACCATGGTGGTGAATAAGCTTTTCTGTAAGTCCACAGATTATGGTTTTTGCAGAAATCATTGCACAAAGGGAATAGAAATACATATCTAGATTAAGTGTTACAGTGAGAACAGAATGCTTCCCCTTTCACAATGAAAGCAATTTAGTATAATCAACTTGCACCAGGTAACTGACTGATTATCCTGGGGAATGATGCTATATCAAGAAAATCAGTGTTCATCTCTGCTGCTGGCCACTTCTCAGTGGTGGCCATAATCAGGTTAGGATTGGTAAGTGGAAGTCTATGTTTCTGAGCCTACATAACTTCCATCCCTGTCATGACTTTATGTACAGAACATATTATCCATTCACTTGATTAACCCCTCTCATTCTTAGTTCACCCTTTGGTAAGTATTGACAGGGAATACAAATATCCTCACAATTTTTCCCAACAAGGTCTATTCACATACCTCTTCCGTGTCATCTGTCTTCTCATAATGTTGCTTACAGTTCAACCACTGGCCAAAGCTCAAGAATTGCTATATAATTTCAGGTCTGTAATTTATCCTTGCAAGTAAAAACACAACCAGATGTGCTGCTTGAATTTCTCCCCACCAGAGGAATTTTCCTTTACCACTTTCCTTCAGGGGTGTCCAAAAGAGTGTCCATCTTTGGGTGATAAATGCATATTATGCAGAACCATCTATAAACCAGGCCTGAGACATCTCTTCCTCTGTAATTGGTTTTGAGAAACACGCCATGAGGCCATAGGTACAGACTGGGAGAAAGAAGACAGTGCAGAAGGAGTAGGGACCAGGTAAATTTTGCCACTTTATGTAACTTAATTCTTTTTTAAGGGTCTCATCTGGCCTGATCTTATATATTCCACTTTCATTTAAGAATGGAGTGTGGTGCAAATCCAACTATTAGCCAGTTCATGATGGCTAGCTCAGATTGCATAGTAACTTGGTATCATAGTTAAGTGTTGAATTTCTATAAGAGTCTATTAACTAGCCAAAAACTATTTCTCAGATAGAGACTAGTATCAGTCATATCACAAGCATCTTGCTCCAAATCCTAAGAAAGTGCTCTGTGATTCACCTCTAAGGAATGTAAAGCACTCCAAACAGCATCCTATCACTACTGACATCTCAAATACCACCGGACCTGCTAAATCAAAGACCAAGTGTTCAGAGCAGCTTGCACAGCAGTCTGGATCACTGTGGAACCACTTCCAGTCTGGACCACACTCAAAATTAGTAGCTCTTCAAAAGAACTTTTGTATCTATGCTCCTCAGGAATGTTGGTCTGTAGTTTACCTTTCATATCTGCCCTTATCTGGTTTTGGTATGAGAGTGATACTGGTTTAATAGAATGAGTTTGAAATGATTGAATAATTCGTAGAATGAATTATTTTCATGCAATAGTTTGAGGATCATTGGCATTAGTGCTTCTTTTACAGGCCTGGAAGAATTCAACTGAGAGTCCATCTGGTTCAATGCTTTTCTTTGTTAGAAGACTTTTATTACTGCTTTAATCTCATTGCTAATTATTGACTTGCTTAGGTTGTCTACATCCTCTTGGTTCAATTTTAGCAGGTTATATGTGTTTAGAAATATATCTATTTATCCTTGATCTTCCATTTATTGGAGTACAAGTTTTCAAAATAGTTTTTAAAGAGCCTCTGGATTTCTGCAATGTTTGTTGTGATATCACCTTTTTCATCTTTAACTATTAATCTGGATATTCTCTCATTTTCTTCTGATTAGTTTGGCTGAGGGTTTATCAATCTTGTTTATCTTTCCAGAGAACACCTCTTTGTGTCATTTATCCTTGGTATTGTTTTTTTTACTCCCTATTTTATTGATTTTAGCTCTCATATTAATTGTTTCCTTTTTTCTACTTGTTTTGAAGTTGATTTGTTCTAGTTTTCTAGGGCCTTCAGATGTATCAGTAGATTTGTTTTATTTGGGATCTTCATGGTTTTCTTATAGCTATATTTTTTTCTCATTAATGTAAATTTTCCTTTAGAACTGCCTTCATAGAGTCCCAGATATTCTAGCATGTTGTATCACTATTGTTTGATTATAGTAATTTTAAAAACTTCTCCATAGTTTATTCTATCACCCATTCATCATTGAAAAGTGTATTGTTGAATCTATAGGTGTTTATATCATTTCTGTAAGTCAACAACACATTAAGTAGATCATACATCATGACCAAGTTGGTTTTATTCCAGGAATGTAATTATGGTTCAACATATGCAATAAATATAATTCACTATATAATTAGAATTAAAGACAAAAATCATTATAGTTATCTCAATAGAAGCAGAGAAAGCCTTTAACAAAATTCAGCGTCCATTTATGATAAAACACTGAAGAAACCAGGAATAAAAAAGTCAATATCATAAAGGCTATAAATGAAAGACCCAAATTCAACATCATAATGGATGGGAAATACTGAAAGCATTTCTTCCAAAATCTGGGACAAGGAAAGCATGTTCACTACTCCTACTCAATATAGTACTTTAAATTATAGTAAGAACAATTAGGCAAGAGAATGAAATAAAAGAGATACATGTCTATGCCACTAGATATCTAGAAATTACATTGAGATGGAGTTATTTCATGAAGATCCATAAACTTTAGTCAGATTTATTTCTCATCCTCTGAAAACAAATTGTATTACTAAGTTTTGAGTAGTGGCTATTTATTTATCCCTAGGTTAATCAGCATAGTGTCATCGATGCAATGTGCCAGTGTGATATCTTTGTGGAAAGAAAAATTGATAAGTTCCCTATGAACTAAATTATGATACAAGGTTGGTGAATTGACATATCCCTAAGGTAGAATATCCATTTTTTTTCCATCTAAAAGAAAATTACTTTGGTGGTTGTTTCTAACAAATATTGAGAAAAAGACATTTGCCAGGTCATTAGCTGCATTCCAAGTACCAGGATATGTGCTAATTTGCTTAAGCAATGAAACTACATCTGGTGCAGCAGCTGCAATTGGAGTCACCACTTGCTTACCCTTATGATAATCTTCTGTCATTCTCCAAGATCCATCTGTCTTACGAAGAGGCCAAATAACATAGTTAAATGGGAACGTGGTAGGAATCGCCACCCCTGCATCTTCAAGTCCCTCATGGTGGCACCTCATTATAATGTCTATAATACTTTCAGGAATGTAATATTGCTTTTGCCTTACTATTTTTTGCTTCCATATGGCAGTTCTAGTGGTTTCCACTTTTCCTTTCTCACAACAGTATCGCTGATTGGACAGGTCAGGGAATCAATGTAGGGATTCTGCCATTCACTGAGTATGTCTTCCCCAGTTACATATTTTGGAACTGGGAAACAACAATGGCATGGGTTTAGGAATTCCCGGGACCCACTGTAAATCAGACCCCAGTTAAAATTCCACTGATAACCTGACATGCATGACCACCTACTTTGATTGGTGGGCCATAGTGACATTATGTGTCTCCTGAATTAGTGTCAGTTCAGAGCCAGTGTCCAGAAATCCTCTAAATTTCTGATTGTTCCTTTTCCCCCAATGTGCAGACACCCTATTAAGAGGCCATAGTTACCCTTGGTAAAGGCTGGGAACCATTAACCCTATATATCTGGCTGTGTCCTGGGGTCTTTCCTCAAGGTGATCTCACTTACCTTTTATTTAAGGGTTTTTTTTTTTTTAATTGGCTCAAGTCTTGGAATAACTGAGTAGTTGTGACTGATCTTTCTCACTTGATTAGAAATTTTCTGCATGTATAGATCAACTATGAACTTAGGAGACTTCCTGTCTATTTCAATTCTAGGTACACTGTGATCAACAACCCAATGCTGCACATCTACACAAGTCAGACAACTCTGATTGCTGCTTTGCTTCAGTTGTCCATTTTAGTAACTATGCCCACCTGGCTTTTAGTGGTTGAGTGATGCCACTTGCCCACTGCCATCCTGAGATCCAATTACTCCCATCACATTCAGTTTTACAATTCAGTGGTTATAGTCCCTGTTGTATGATCAGGTTTATGGAAAACAACAAATGGAAATCTGCAAAAATGGTGGAACTTCCCTCACAGATTTCTTTTTCATAATCACAGTAAAAGAAATATCTCTGGATCATTCTAGTATATGTAAACAAGTCTTAAAATGGCAATCCACTTGAATATTCCAATTTTTTTTAAAGAGAGAGTGAGAGAGAGAGAATTTTTAATATTTATTTTTTAGTTTTTCGGCGGACACAACATCTTTGTATGTGGTGCTGAGGATCGAACCTGGGCCACAGGCATGCCAGGCGAGCGCGCTACCACTTGAGCCACATCCCCAGCCCTGAATATTCCAATTTTATTATGCCTTCAAATCCTTTTCTTTTACATTAAACCAAGACACATCGAGCATTTCTAACTCACTCACTTTGTGTCACCTTTAGGTCCGTGTTTCATTGGGTCAATCAGACAAACTTTTAGAGGCCTTTCTAACTCCCAGAGCTACAACAGAACATGAAAAAGCTCTGTTTAGTAGACCCATATGAATAAATTCAGCCATATCCAACTTTATGTTCTTTTCTCATTAGCCTACACACTGAATAACTATTCCCACACATTCCCTGGATTTCTGTCTGTATAAATTAGAAACTTAAGTAATTCTTTTGGAGTATAGAACATCTTTTCATGAATCACTTTGTATACTTTATGCCTCAACTTTTGGGGACTACTGTGACTTGAGTAAAGTTATAGGTCCATAAGCAAAGAGGGACAGTGGAGGTGGATCCTGAGGAAAATCAGATTTATCTTGCATGGCATCTGCCTCAGGGGGACCATTAGAATTTCCTCAGGCAATTCAGGGTTACTTGCCTGAGACGGGAGTCAAGAGGCCCTTTCTGTTGGAAGTTAAAGACTTGCTTCAGTTAGCAAAGAATATCTGTCAGAATTTAGGGGCTCAGTAAACCAAGCTTCCTCAGCATTTCTTCCCACTGAATTAACTAGATTTCCATTACTATAACAAATACCTTAGATAATAAACTTATAAAGAAAAAGGGTTTATTTTGGCTTGTGAGGTTTTGGAGGTTTCATACCTTGATCTACTAGCCTTGGTGAACTGGCTTTGGGTCTTTGATAAAGTAGCTCATTGTAGTGGGGAGTGCATGATGGAGCAAAACCACTCACTTCATGGCTGAGAAGTAAAAAAAAGAAATAGAAAGTGACTGGCATTTCATTATCCCCTCTGGGATGCCCCCAGTGATCTACCCCCCTCCCCTCAGCCCTCGCCTCCTTAAGTTTTCACCACCTTCCTATAATGCCAATCTGGGGAACAAATTTTTACACATAGGTCTTTGAGAAGCATCCCAGATCCAAACTATAGCACGTACATTTGTCAGTTAACTGATCTTTTATTGAAATCAGTTTTATTTGCGTTGTTTCCAGGAGCTTCTAAAAATCATTTGGTTATTAACTGCCTCTTTCTTTTTTTATGCATGTTTCAAATATCCCAATATCTTTCTCCCTCCATCCATTGTTTCCATTAAGAAGTTTCTTAAACAACTTTAAATCCAATTAAGTCTGCCATAGCACTACTTAGACCACTTCCATGATATTTTAGACAAATTCTGAACTTCGCTCACAGGGCTGGACACTCTGCTTGAGCTGCCTCACTACCTCCTTCTCATGCATCCTCATCCCTGTTTCTTACCATGCTGCTCTTGGCCTCCTTTGCTCCTTGATATTGCTGAGCTTTCTAATTTGTGGCCTTATGGTGGATATTCTTTTCTCTTTGTGCATTACTGTGGAAGATGGATGGACACTGAGGAATAAGCAGTAGTAGCAGTAGCAATAGATCAAGCACAAATGGTTATGAATCCCAAGCAGCATGGAGGTTTGTAAAATTTTTCCCATTTTTCTTGATTCAGTTTTCAAAATACTGTCTTATTTATTGATTTGTAATTGGAAATATAGGTGCATGGTACAAAATTCAAAAAAATTAGAAGTCTATAGTGAGAGGTCTTCCTTCCTTCTGTCCCAGACAGCTCTTGAGTCTTTTCTTTCTGTTTTTTTTTTTTTTAGTCTTCAAACTTATATGCATATGTTCTCACACAAAATACATTATTTTGTACCTTATTGGTTTGTGTTTTTCACTTGTCTCATTCCTCTCTAGTATATTTAGAATGTTTTCCAATTAATTTGTTGCATAGTATTAAATTGCATGTATCCAGTAACATTTAAATCCCCAGCTTTCTGTTGACTTATAATGAGTTACATCATGATAAACCTGTCATAAGTATCTAAAATATGCTGACAACATAGTGCACTGTACAGTATTTGGTTGGCTACTTTTCTAATTAGGGCTAAGTGGAAACTGTGGCTTCCTGGTGCTGCTCAGCTTCATTGCAGAATATCCTCACAAATATCTCTAACCCAGGAAAAAAAATATTCTAAATTCCAAAGTGGCTTCTACATCATTTCCACACCATAGTCAAACTCAGAATTGTGGGTCAAATCATCATAAGTGAAACTGTCCATATTACTATTACAAAAAATGCAGTCATCATGTAGTAAATCATCACATGACTTGCTTACTTGATTGTGCGAAAATAAATGTGTTAGAGTATGGGAACTTCAGTTTTGCCAAGATACGACTTTATTGTTCTTTACACAGGTTGCAACAAATCATATTACCACGAGCCAAACCTTCTCCAACTGCTTATCAAATTTGACCAATAAAAATATGTCATTGGTTTTAATCTTCTTTAAATGATGAAAGAGGCTCAACAGTTGTTTTTGTGTTGTTTCCCTATGCTTTGCAATGTTTTTTCTATCATTTGTTCAATTTTATTGGGTATTTGGTCATATATACATGGAACATAGTATGTATATATACACATATATATGATATGGAATGTATATTGCATATAATGTAATCCATATATTATATTACATGTATATGTGTATATGTATAATATTTTACAGCTATGTGAGAAACAAATGTTTGGTTTTAATTGTACTCTATTTGCAGACAGAATGCATCATTTTCATAGAGAGGATTTAATCAATAATTTTATGGCTTTAGGTTTTGTAGTTTAAAATGTTTTTGCCATCCCACTTCTTAATGAAAAATGCCGTGCTTTCCTAGTATTTTTGTGTTTTCATTTTTAAGAATTGAGATTAAGTATTTATAATTTATATAGTTGGAGCTGGAACTCCAACATATTTGTTGTTTAGATGGATGTAAGTTGTCAACACTAAATATTGAATAATCTATATTTTTCCTCATTCATATGCCATCATAATTGACCAAGTGTGACTAAATAGAATATATTGTGTTTATTTATGGATTTTTTCATTCTGTTTTGTTGTTTTTTTGATTTATGTACTAGAACCACAATCTTTTAATCAGTGAGTACCTATAATAATATATTTTAATAATATCTGAATATGCTTTCTGCCCACATAATTCTTATATGCAGCACTTTCCTCTTTCTTTCAATGCTTTATTTTCTTGAAATCTATAATCAACTTCTGTGGTTTCAAAAGAGAACAAAAAGGAAAAACTCTATTTGTGTTCTAACCAATCTGAATTGTAGGTTAATGTGAGGCTAATTGACATGTAATTATTGTTACTTTTAATCTAAGAACACTGTATATAGCTTTCCTTTTGTTTAAAGCTTCTTTGAAGTCCCTCAGTAGCATTTAAAATTTTTCCTCATAGAGGCTTTTTAAATTGTTTATTTAAAATCCAGGGAGATTTTTTTCAATTGTTTGGTGCAGTATGATGACTTTTGTACACTAATTTTTGTACAGAGACCCTTCATGAGTTCTCTTGTCTTATATAAGTTGGTTCTATTGGGTTTTCCAGGTATGTAATCTAACTATGTCCAACTCTTCCTTTCCCATTTCAATGTCTTATATTTTTAAAATTTTCAGCTAGTAGTACTCTAGAAGTATTTATCAGTGGTACTTGATATCCTAGTTTGTTCTTGCCTTCAGTAAGAATATTTCTTAATGGTAATACTTTGTAGTGAGAATGATTCTGGGTTTTTTCTATCAAGCAAAATAATGGATTAGGAATGTACATGTATATGTATATATACCATGTATGTACAATATGTAATATTTAATATATTTATACACATATATGTATGTACACATAATACTTCTATCAAGCATAATAATGGATTAGGAATATATATATATTCCATACATACTCATATTTACATATATATATGTGTATATATACACATCCCTAATACATTATTATGCTTGTATCATTCCCATTTTGAAGTATTACCATTAAGAAATATTCTTAATGGTATTCATGTATGTATATATATATATATATATATATATATATATATATGCATATATATATGTGTGTGTGTATATATATATATACACACACACACACACACACACATATACACACACACACACCTCCAGAGACACACATATATATAATTCATCATGGTTTTTAAACTGTTTATTATAAAAAATTAAGAATAGATATTAAAGGCTATAAATTTTTTTTAGTATTTGTAGAGATGGTCTTATCTATTTTTTCCATTTTTTTTTTGCACTACAATTCATAACAGGGACATATAATGACTTATATATTAATGAGTTTTGCAATATTAAGCCATGCTGGTTTTACTGGAACAATGCTACATTGACATTTTATGTTTATAATATTTATTTATAACACATATAAATATTCATAATAAAGATGATTCTATGGTTTTTTTGCACTTAGTTGGGATTGCTATCTTTTTTAATAAAACAAAAAGAATTTGAAACATTATCTTTGTAAATTATTCTCTGAATAGTTTAAATATCACTGAGTTTAAGCAGTTTTTATAGATTTGGTAAACTTTTCTGTGTTAAAGTGCATAAGCTTGATGTTTGAGTAACTTGTTTGGGCTGATCATTTTTTCTGATTCATCTGTGAAATTTCTATTTGAAATTTCACTTTTTCCTCAAGATAAATTTTTGGCATATCTCCCTGAGGATTTCCTAAGAAATCATCCAATTTAGTCATGTTTTATTTCACAAAATACAGCAAATCAAAGTCTTTTTATTAAAAAATGTTCTTATCATTTTAGCAATTAAAAATACTTCCCCCTTTTCTTTGTTCCTTGATTATAATAGCTAATGGTTTATGAATCTTATCTTTTAATGACCTGATACTAGGATTATTAACTGAATATCACTCTAATCATTGCTTTAGATGTTTCACATAGTATCTGATATTTAATCAACATTATTTTATTTAATTTATGCAATTTTGTTTCTAATTTCCTCTACAACCTGCTGAGAGCCATAGCCAAGTAGGAATGACGCATGGCAATTTCTTTGTCAGCCTACCCAATGTTGCTTAGAGGGAGGACTCTCCATTGTGGAAATGGGCTTGCCTTGGACCCAGGTCATTTGCAGTGACATTGCATGAATGTTTGAGAAAGGTGACCCTGCTCAAGGACCAGGGTGGATCCGGGTTTAGGGTGGATCCTGCTGGGAATAGGGTGGTTCCAGGTTTAGGGTGGATCCTGCTGGGAATAGGGCGTATCCTGCTGCCTCAGGAGCCCGCTCCTTGAGTTCCTGTTGAGTTCTCTCGGGATTCAGAGAGTATTTGGTATGCAGAGCCCCGTGGAGGTGGAATTTTCCCAGAACGTGCGTGTAGAGTGCCGGTTACAGTTCGAGAATAAAGAGTTGCTGTTTGAATCTACAAGGTGTGTGGTGGCTCGGTTATTTTGTGCCCAGACAGACTGCGGCAACAACCCATGATGTTTTGTTTTTTATATATGCTATTTTTGTTGTTTGATTTATAGGTGTGGGATCAGACAACTTTCTATTTTTCCTTTACTTTTTGAAATTTATTGAGAGTGTATGTATATTTATGTGTGTATATAAATTATCTGACATATATGTATAGTTTATGTGGTAATCACACCCATACATAAATATGTATTCTAAATTTCACACATTTTTGTGTCCATATGTATATGTGTGTGTTTATGCATACTTTTGTATATAGTTGCATACATATATATGTAGTCCAAATTCCACACCAATCAATAATTAAAATTTATCTGATGAATAACTTGTCTGATTAATTATGTGATTTGAGTATTTTCCATTTGGGGGATAATATCACCTCTCAAGGACCAAATGAAAAGCATTCAAAGCTTCTGCTTACTTTTTCCCCACAGGCTCTGTAGTTATTTTATTTTTAAATGTGCATATTGTCTGTGAGTGCTGGTTTTCATTACCAGTAGGTCTTCTACTGTGGATTACACACTTTTTCATAGAGGGAGCCCTCCTCTGAGTTTAATGAAATTGAACATTTTTTCTCTCTCTACAACAGAGCCATAGAGCACAAAACCATCCAAGTAGAGAATGAAGGGCTCTCCATGTGCCCAGAGGGCAGGGAGGTCAAGCAAGGAGGTCAAGGTAACTGCCAACCACCTCTGGACCATAGGATTCAGAGCTGGAAGGGAATTATTAGGTGATATTGTCATGACTGCACCAAAGGAAAAGAGTCACAATTCATGTGAATAGGAACAGTTCACAGAGAAAAATGCTCAAGAAAATATTTGAAAAAGCAAAGGACATTATCTGGCATAGAGCAGGGAGGCCACTTCTATGAAATGTCTTCATCAAAGGAAAGCACAAAGGAGCAAGCTGTGACAGTATCTTCTCTTGTTTGCCCAGGCTGGAAGTGTGAACAGTTCAGCTGGGGTTCATAATGCCTGGTAAGAGGTGTGGTGTCTTTGTATGTCTTTCCCTTCCCTCTACCATAATTTTTAAAATAATTTTTAAATTATCTGGTTCTTCTTAATACTTATGAGATGTCTTCTAGATCTTTCTGTCAAAACCTGATTATATCATCTGCCTTTATTTTTTCTTTTTGTTGTTTCATACGAATTTTTATTTCTGCAGTATTCTTGCCTCTTTCCATTTCTAATGGACTCTGAGAGCTCTGTTCACATACTCTCCCATCCTCTTGGGACCTTTCATGAGAATATCCCACTCTTAAATGAGCTCTTATTTCAAGTGGGGGACCCACTCTCTGCTCTCATTGGGCAGCAATGAAGAACCACTTTTCAGAATTCTGTTCCTTGAATACTTCCTCTTGTAATAAACATCCTGATATGTCTCTGTCTTTTTCTTTTCCTTCCATCTAATATTGAATGGATGCAGCCAGTTGATTGCCAATGTCAGTTTTTCTCTGTGTGAATCACCTTTGAAGAAGGGGAGTCAGTAGCTGCTTTAGCTGATACTGGGGATGATGGGGTATTACAGGAAATGGGTTAAGGAAGGCTGTCTACTACCTTAACTTGGATTTGTCCTTGAATGTCCTCCAACAAAATATATTTATTGACTCTGAGGACTCCAACCACCTGAGGCTTATCTTCTCAAGCCCTTCCTCTCCATCTTGCAGCTTATATACCCTTGATCCTTTTCCATTGTGAAAGTTGTTGTGGAGATAATATATGAATGAACCATGAACCTTGACTTTCAGGAGCATCTCTAGATTGGCCTGAGGTCTCAGCTGACAGAGGTTTTAGTTCTATCTTTAGTTCTTTAAAATTATTGCTGGGCACAGTGTTGTACTCCTGTCCTCCTACCTACTTAGGAAGCTGAACCAAGAGGATTGCTTGAGCCCAGAAATTTGATGCCACCCTGTGCAACATAGTATAGCCCTGTCTCTTAAGAAATGCTTTGAGATTGTGGACATTTTCCTATTTTATCCTAAATAGACATTATTTCCTCTGTTTTTTTTTTTTTGTATGTGTGTGTTTTCAGATTCTTCTTGCAATGATGTCCTGAATTATGTCCTGACAAAGTCATCTTAACTATAAAGTGCATTTAATACTCCTAACCCATTAAATATCATGGCTTAGCCTAGTCTACTTTAAACATGCTTAGAATACTTAGCAAAATTATCTAACATGAAATAAAGTGTTGAATAAATCATGTAATTTATTGATTAAGGTTCTGGAAGTGGAAATCAGAATGGTTGTATGAGTATACTTTTGCACCATTATAAAGTTGAAAAAATAATTAAGTAAAACCATCATAAATCAGAGAAATCTCGTGTGTGTGTGTGTGTGTGTGTATTTTGGTGGGAGGTGGGATGTTTCTGAGGGAGAGTGAAAATAAGGAATGTCATTGTCAAACACAAGGCAATTTATACTTTTTATTAATATCATGCACTTTTAAAAAGAGGGCTTTAAACTTACTAAAAATCGTCTGCTTTTGGGAGAACATAGGATGTTTGGCAAAGAGCCTTAGTTCAACATTCCCTATCTATTAGGAGTCTGAGTGGACCCACTGGGAGCCCTTTCTGAAAAGTTCTTCTATGTTCCTCTCAGCCTACCTAATTGGGCAGGGAGATAATAATTAGGAAAGGAAGAATTTGACAGATTGAGAAAGAAACGTGAATTAGAGACTAAGAAAGGAGCTTTCATTTAGCAGAGATAAAGAACAATCAAATATAGTGTTTTCCCATTACAAATTTAAGAATTGTATTTTGTTGCTTTGCTTTTTCTAGTTAAACACAGCAATGGGGACATAATCTGATTATTATTATTAATAATATCATTATTCTTACTATTGAAACTTTCAGGAGGTTGGTTTCCACCAAGCCCTAGATCTGTAGTTTGATTGCAACATAAGAAAGTGACATTAGGGGAATGTCCAGTTCCACCAGTGTCAATACCACACGGATGATGGATTCAGCAGGTGATTTGTTGTTGTTCATTTGTTTCCTATAATGAGCACAAACTCCCTGCCACATTTAAATAAAAGCCCAATTACATTTCCATAGCTACAAATGCTATTACCTTTTTGTCTGGCTATAAAAGTTAACGAGTTTCCTATTGCTTTGCAAAGTTTGAAAATAAAAAGGTTCAGAGAGATGCTAAATAATATGAGGTCCACTTTGCGCTCTCTCTCTCTCTCTCTCTCTCTCTCTCTCTCTCTCTCTCGGAGGACCAATAATTTCAATTATTTTACCCTTTAATGCTTTTCATTTTAGAATACAGCTTGCTCTGCATTATTTTCTTTGCTTGTTGGACTTAAGTATAACAAGGGCATTAAATATGTCTAAGCAGCATTGAAGGAAATTGCATCAAATCAGCTGAAGAGAACTGAAGAATGTTTTTATAGGCTACATGTTGTTAGAGAAGATACACAAGGCTGACAGCCTAATAAAAAATCTAATAGCATGAACTCACCCATTTGCCACGGGCTTTCAAGGTCTTTTCCAACAAGAACGAGCAAGGGATTTTCCCAGATAGATTCTCAATTGTTAATCACCAACCGACCTCTATATTCTGGGTCCATCATATACATGTGAACCTGAATTTGGTTTTATTTTTCCCTGCAATGTTTGATTTTTAAGAATTCAGTCATTCTAAAGAAAGAGAAATCTAGCTCATGACTATCTCCAGGAATTTGAATTTTTTAACGTATTTTGAGAATCATTCTAAAAGCAAAGATAAAGTTAATATTTGTTCTCACTGCATTTAGTGCATTCACTCATCTTACCAAAGAGAAATCTGAAGCCCAGAGCCCATTTCACCCAGCCACATGCAGGTCTGGGTACTACACCATAATTGAATCTCTCAAGAACACCTGAAAGCATGAATTTGAGCTTGTATAAAAGAATCAACAGAGTTTCATGAGGGATAAGTGAGAGGCAAAAATATTTGGCATAAAGCATTTCATATGCAATGTTTACTGGATCCCATGGAAAATCTAGCACCATGCCAGATGTTGGAAGTTCGAAAACATATTAATCAATCTTCATGGGACCTCCTTCCACAGTTTGAGATTGGGAATCCTAGTGAAATTTAGAAGTCAACTTCCAGAACTAAACTAAGAAGAGAAATATTCTCACTAAGAGTGAGAAAATAGATGGAACACTTTCAGGAGGAAAATTTTCAATTGAGCTGAAATGGAGGGGTGGGTGTGTTTGGAGAAGGAGAGGTTGCAGATTGATAGAGCACCATTTGTCAAGGCTGGAGCCACCCTCCAGTGCAAACTATGAACCTCGTGCAAAATTGTGTCAGGGCGAGAAATGGACAAATGTGCAGGGAGCAGATATGGGCATGCATTCTTATGATTCAATCATGCACCCCAGGAAATAGGGAGAGTGGAGGAATTTTAGGTGGAGGGATAGTGTTTTAGATTGACTTTTAATCATAATCACTCTGACTGCAATCTGTAGAAGAGTTGAAAATTTTCAAAACTAAAAATAGGAGATCTGTGTGGAGTAAACTAGACAATTTACAAACTTTAGCAGTTATATTGGAGAGGTGGGGAGAAAAATAGATAATCAATGGGAAGAAAACAGGAGGTGAACAGTGGAGGGCCTAGGTCATATGTCTGCCCCCATGTTTGATCAAGGTCAGTGAGACTATCAAGGACTGACCACATCCTTTATTCAAGCATTCCTTCATTCTGCAATCAGGGCTGAGATAGAGGATGCTCCCCTGGTCATTTCCATATTTACCTTTCCTGTCACCACATGCCCTGCTTTGGTTCCCCTATGAAGAACTAGTAACAACACATCTTGCCCTTAATGGGGAGTCCCAAATACCACCTTACAGGTGCTGTTCTGGCATGTGAACAATGAGGGCAAGCCCATGTCTATCACTGGGTATTTGAGATCTTCCTTTAAGTGAAGCAATGATTTATTATGTAAGTGTTCACTGATGATAAACAGAGACAGGTTGTAAAACAGGCTTCTATCTCAAGACTATTCTTTTGCAAAAAAAAATTCAGGGATTCCTCTGGACCTCTTTTTTGAGTAATTGGGTCAAAAGACTTTTTAATGTCTTTGCAAAGAAATCTTATTTCAAATTGTTGAGTGTGTGAATTGAAGTTATTGCCCTTATTTTTAAGTTGTGGTAAACATGGATAATAAAAATTTATCATCTTAACTATTTCTAAGTATACAGTTGGATGCCATTAAATAAGTGCACATTGTTATGCTATTATCATCACCATCCATCTACAAAACTAAACTAAATTGAAACTCCGTTCAATTAAAAACTAATGTTCTATTCCTCCCTATCTCCTCCTATGTCTGTCTCTGACAGCTAGCATTCTACTTATCTGTCTCTAAGAATTTGACTACTCTAGGTACCTCATAAAAATGGAATAATAGATTATTTGTCTTTTTATGACTGCCTTCTTTCTTTCTTTCTTTTTGTGGTGCTGGGGATTGAACCTAGGGCCTGTGCATGCAAGACAAATGACTGGCTTATTTCATTCAACATAACGTCCTCAGGATTGATCCATGTTGTAGCAGGTGTGTTTTTTAAAAAATTTATTTCAAGGCTGAATAATATTCTCTTGTATGTACATACCACATTGTTTATTCATTTATACATTGATAGACATTTGGGTTGTTTCACCTTTTGCACTTGATCTTAGCCAAAAGGCCGAGAAGCGATTGTTTCACCTTTTGGATTTTGTGAATAGTGCTGTTATGAACATAGAGGATGATCTCTTTAATCATAGGTTTGGTCTTTAGCTTAAAGATTAAAGGCATTCTTTTCTTACTTCTCTGTTCTTTCCACAAGTGGCATTCTGTTTCTGAAAAATGAAAAAGTGTGATGGATAAGGTATCTCATTAAATGAAAGGATGAAGGCAAATCTTCTTAACAATTTAGTCTTTTCAACATTAAAACAGAAATTCCATTACCTACTTCCTGGATTTATGAGTAAGACAAAACAAACAACATCTGTGAAGAGCCTAACATGCAGCCTCTCAAGTAGTACCTGCCCAGCATTAGAGGTTGATACTTTACTGCTTGTAGTTAGGGGCAGAGAGGAAGGCAGAAAACATTTATCTGGGACATGGGGAATGTTTAGAAACATGAGCTTAGAGTCAGTGATATTGTGAGGGCAGCTGCACACTTAAGATCTTCATACAAAAGATTTCTGGCCTTAGTTACTGAGTACTGGGGGGTCCCTGACAAATTCAACAGGCAGGCAATGGGGCATACAGGGAGATTGTATTGCAAGGCAGAAACCTCAAGCCTGGAAAATAAGAGGCCATGATTTCTCAAGTTCCTTGACCCTGGTACTCTTCCTTGGCTAATACGAGTAGCAAAGCCCCAGAAGTGGAATCCATTCTGTTATGAGCTAAATTGTGTCTATTCCATTCATAGGTTAAAGATTAATCTCCAGTACCTCAGAATGTGACCTTATTTGGAGATATGAGTTAGAAGGAGGTCATTAGATTGGGCCCTGATGTAAAAAATCACTGATATCTTTATCGAAAGGGGAAATTGGAATAAATTGACACATACACAGAGGGAAGATGTCTGATGACATTCAGGGAGAAGACGGCAATCTACAAGCTAAACAAAAACCTGGAATAGATCATTCCTTCATCACCTCATAAGGAACCAGCCCTGCTGACATCTTGATTTTGGACTTCTGAACTCCAGAATTTTAAAACAGTAAACTTCAGTTGTTTAAGCCACTCAAACTATGGTATTTTGTTATGACATCCTGCTCTTGTTTGGATCTTAAATGTCCCCAAAGGCTCATGTACTTAAAAGCTTGGTACCCAATGCAGCAATGTACAGAAGTAGAGCTTCGGGGGAAGTGATTGAATCATGAGGGCTATAACCTCACCATTGGATTAATCCAATTAATGGATTAATAAGTTTAATGGACTACTGGAAGGAGGTAGAAGTGGTAGGCAGGTGGGGAATGTTGGAGGAAGTAGGTCACTGGGGGTGTGGTTACCATGAGTTGAGAAGCTTTTCTCCACCAAGCCCTTCTGCCATGATGTCTTGCCTTACCCCAGGCCCAAAGCAATGGAGTTGACTGACCATGGACGCAAACTCCTGAAACTGTGAACCAAAATAAAACTTCTATCTTTCAAGTTGGTTGTGTCAGGTATTTTGGTCAGTTATGAAAATATGACCAACACGCAGTCTTAGCATATCTCTACAACCTTTTCACTGCAATAATGGAAGACCCAGGGGAAAGAAATGTCCACATTAGCAGACTCCAAGGAAGCAGAGTGACACACATGCAAACTTCTGGGCTTCAAGGACAATTCTAAAGCGTGGCTACATCTACAGTTATGCACCTCCTAACAAAGATTCAATCAAAGACAGAAAACATATATGGATAGTTATATGCTATATAGCTTGGGTGTGTAGTAGACTATACCAATCTAAATTGTTGTAAGTAGTCTCTATGATGTTCGCGCAATGACAGAATCACCTAAAAACATACCTTTCAAATGTTTCCCCATTGTTAAGCCACACTGTATATCATCTCTCCATTTGGAGAGTTCCATCTGGCATAGAATTAAATGTCCATTATTTTTTGCTAAAGGGTTTTATTAAATTAAGTATGTAACTTTCAAGTAATTTCATAAGAAATTCCAAAAGCAAAATTATAAAGAAGTTTTCAATAGAAAAGTTCAGAGTTGACAGCAAAATTACTTATTCTTTATAGTACAAATAAAAACATTTTGTTTCTAATAAACTGACTAGAAAATTTTATAATATATTCTTCCTTGGATAGCAGCAATATTGCATTCTAATGAGCAGAACTCATTGTTAATCCAATCATTTATTAAAACAGATTCAGCACTTGGACCATGAGAATCAATTGCTCAATTTGAAGGAGAATGATAATAAAATTTGTCACATACAACATGAAGTCAGATGCAGCTGTAGTCTAGCTTCATTTCTCTATTAAACTCTTCACCCTTCTAAGTCAAGAGTGTTTCCTTACTTTAGCATGACTTTCTAGCATCCTGATTTAGTTTTGAAGAGCCTAAAACTGTGAATATGGAACTTGTAATGGTAGCTATTTTGATGCCAGTGACTGCTTCCTGGCTATGCTTTCTTCTCCCTGTAATCACATTAAGAGGCATTTTGCTTAAATTCTTCAGTGTTTTGCTCTGATATTGTCATCAGATATTCTCTCTTTGTCTTCTATGGAAGTATGGAACATTTTGTTGCAAAAAAGAGTTGTCATTGGTTTCATTCCTCATGAAGAGGATTCATGCCATTCTCTTCTTTTGGTGCAGGAATGCTCTGCAAAACAGCCATCTATTTTAATCAGCTTTGCATCACTGTCACCAAAAGACCTGACAAGAAAAATGTAGAGGAGGAAAGTTTATTTTAGTTCACAGTCTGAGAGGTTCAATTTCTGGGCCTGAGATGAGGTAGAACATCATGGCAGACACATGGAGGAAGAAAGCAGCTCAGTTCATGGAAGCCAGAAAGCCAGGAAGCGGGGTCAGGAGTGGGTGTGTGTGCGGGAGGGGCAGGAATAATGTAATTCCCAAAGGTATGCCCACCCAGTGACATACTTCCTCTAGCCAAGCCCTACATGACTATAGTTTCCACCCATTAATCCATTCAGATGACTAATCCAGCTGATTAATCAATCCATTGATTAGGTTATAACTCCAGAATGTAATCATATCACCTCTAAACATTTCTGCTTTGTCTCACACAGGAGCTTTCTGAGAACACCTCATATCCGAACCTCAACACTGTTCTACTCAGTGAAAATTTTCTGCTTGGATGATCTTAAATCTCTTTTCCTTTTCTCTTTAGGCTTCCATGCAGTAGAGGTGACACCTCCATTTTTGTGAAAAACTCTAGTGCTACATTTGCACATTCTTATAAGAAATACAGGAGTCCCTCTTCATCTGCAATTTTGCTTTCCATACTTACAGTTCCTCACAGTCAAGTCAACCACAGTCCAAAAATATTAAATCTAAAATTCCAGGAATAAATAATTCATAAGTTTTAAATAACTTTTATTACAGTATATTGTTATAATGATTCCATTTTATTATTATTGTTGTTCATTTCTCACTGAGGATTACTTATGAATTAAACTTTTTATAGCTATGTATGCATAGGAGAAATATAGTTTATTTAGAATTGGGTGCTATCTACAATTTCAAGCATCCATTTGGGGATCTTAGAACATAACCCTGTGGATAAGGAGACCACTATAGTTGTGATCCTTGAAAATGTCCCCACAGGAAGAGAGAAAGAGCATGGGAAGAAGATTACCTCTACATAGGGAAGAGGGGTGGGAAGGAAAGGGAGGGAGAAAGGGAATTGCAAGGATGGTGGAAGGAGACCCTCATTGTTATACAAAATACATGTATGAAGATGTGAGAAAGAAAAAAAAAAAAAGAATAGCATTACCCTAGATTAAGTAGAGAGAAGTGGAGGGAGGGGAGGGGAGGGGTTGGGAGATAGGAAAGATAGTAGAATGAAACAGACATTATTATTACTGTGTGTATATATGCGACTGCATGACCAATGTGATTCTACAACCTGTATACTCAGAAAATGAGAAATTATATCCCATCTGATTCAAATGTTGATATGTCAAGATCAGTGTACTGTCATGTGTAACTAAGTAAAACAAATAAAAAATAAATTATTGTATAAATTTTAAATCTTTCTACATACAAATCTTGGATATATCTTTTCAAATATATAAATATATAAGTGTTTTTTGGTTATTGCCAATAACATTTTTATTATGTTTCTAATTTTATTTTTGTTTAATGTTAGTATATAAAAATTTCATTTATTTGTTCCTGTGGGAAAACACCTAAAATTTATTATCTAAAAACCAAAAAAAAAAAAAAAGAAAGAAAATTTCCCCACAGAAAATTTTGGTTAATATCTGGGCATATCTTGGAGAGTAGCTTTTCCTTTAGTTTGGTGACATACTCTTTCACAAATATAAGTGACTTCTTTTTTGAATTGTGTTTTTCCTGTAAAATATTTTCTTCTGATATTATTTCTCTAAACGATATCTTTAAAAATTTGAGTATTTCAATAATCCCTTAAGATTAGCATTTCAGGGGCTGGGGTTGTGGATCAGAGGTAGAGTGCCCGCCTTGCATGTGTGAGGCACTGGGTTTGATCCTCAGCACCATATAAAAATAAATAAATAAAATAAAGGTATTGTGTCCAACTACAACTAAAAAAAATATTTTAAAAAGATTAGCATTTCAGGTACTGCTAGAGAATTCAATGGTTTCTTATTCTCTATTTTAATGTGATTTTTGTTTAAGATTATTGAAACCTATGTGCCTAACTAGGAGAGCTCTCATATAAGCTGACTATAGAATAATTCTTGTTTGGGGCATTCCTATAAACAAGGGTGGGTGGCAAAGGATAGGTTTACTTCAAATACATATTTACATTTTTTCTATAACTCATTTCCCCTTATATTATTGTGGAGGAATCATTGTTAGCAAATCAAAGTAAAGCTGGATAAATGAAGTTATAAAATATTGTTATATCAATGTTATATCTCTACTTATAGAGTTTTTCTACTGCCTTAAAACCAAACCAAACAACTATAACAAAACCCAGTTTTGAAGCTTAATGAAATTTGTCAATCTAGTATTTAAAAACCTCCAGGAAAACAAAATCAACAACCTACCTGGTAAAAGTCCAGTCTTTCTCAAAATCAAAATTAATAGAATTATTTCATACAATGTATAGATTTTATTGCAAAAAAATTCAAAAGACCAAATGGACACAAATGGATTTCTTTATAAAAAAGAGTCTGTTAACTCTCCTTTTAATTTCTCATAAATCACTTTTTCCAGGTTCAGATCAACAGGAACCAGCTGTTCTTAATACCAGTAGGATCAAATAATTTATTGAGCTGAAATGCTAGTTCAGCAGGTAATGACCACTTCATACAGTCTGAGGTAAGAGATTTGGCCATCAGTGGCATGAGATTCAACATTGCCATTTTATCCTTCTCAGTCTGCAGCTCACAAAGTGCTCCAGGCCATTAAACTTTTCTCCATTTCCAATTCATCTTCATTCATAAATTCTTCCATGTTTATTTGACATTTCACATAATTCTTTGAAAGATTTCCATTTTATTAATTCCAGAAGGGTCAGTAAAATTAATTTTCTCATTTAATTCAAACTTTAAAGTGCTAAATAGAGAGTTTAAGATATTAAATTGAAAAAATATGTACTAGCTTCAAAGTCTGTAGCCACTAGATTTTTTTTTAATTTCATACACATCACTAGAGGTTATAGCCCTTAGATATATAGGAAAGACTGCTTGATGCTATATAATCCTGAAAGTTCTGCCTAATGATTATGAAGTAGTTCATGAATATTTTTTAGATCTATGAGAGCATCAGGAAATATACTTGTAATTAATTCAGATTTCAAAATAATTAATTGTACAATTTTGTAGGATACAGTAACAAAATTTGACACATTATAGAGCTTGTAATGATCAAATCAGGGGAGGTAACACTAACACCTCCTTAAACTTTAAAAAAATTGATTAATACATAATAATTATATACATTTATATCATACAGCATAAATTTCAATACATGAATATAACATGTATTGATCAAATCAGGGCAATTAACACTTTTATCTCATTATAACTCTGTGCTAGATCCCTACAATCCCTCTCTTCTGGTTATTCATAAAATATATGATAGATTACTATAAAAATTAGATTTTCCGGAGTTAAACCTTTTGTCTCTGCCTGCTGAGTTTTCCTTTTCTCCATCATAGGTGGGTTGTGCATCCATTAGTGCTGCTGACTCACAACTGACTATGGAGTTAAGGAATTTAGATATAACAGAGGCAGAATTTTCTAAATTTTTATTACTTAAATTGATATTTGGTATAGGAAGAATGAGAGTTATAATATTCATAAGATATCACTGATGCCACTTAAACTATTAACATTGTGCTAAGGCAAAAATGAATGTATTTGGTCCTCAGGAGTTCAATTTCTTAAAAGCATTCTGTAATAAGTACTCCAATTCTTCAATTAGCTGCATGTCCAGTCTTCTGCATTTCCTACTCATGGGGGTGTTGAAGAGATTAAACAAAATAACCCATGCAAAAAGTGCTGGGCACAAGGTCTGCACTTCATATTCACCTGATTGTGTTCCCTTGGGAATTCCTTCAAGAAAACATCATGCACCCGAGGATGTGCAAACCTGGTCAGGAAACACTGCTGAGAAACTGCTGAAGTACTCTACCTAATCAGTGTTTGTCTCTTCCAAACCTTTGTTCAGAAGGAAGACCAGTGCAGATATCACGGTCTTTTTCCCACTAAAAGTCCATCTTGTGTCTCCTCAAAATAAGAACAATCTGCTATCAAATCACAATCTCAAAATCTAAGAAAATTAAAGGTAATTCCATAATATCTTTGAGTAATGTCTATTCATGTTTCTCTGCCCCCACCACCACCATGACTTTTTATTGAAACTAGATGTCATTCCTCATCATCTTGCTTAAGTGCTTTTTGGCATCCCTTGATGATCTTAAAGTCACTTATTTTACTGTAGTTTACAAATTGGTGACTTTTCTAATTTTTCTTTCTGTCTGAATTTATTTATTTTTCCTTTCCAAGCCCCCCCACCCCTGCTTCATTATGACTATTGAAATGCTTATACTAAAATATCAATTATTAAAATCTTTCAACATTTTCTTCCCAGGCTTGCTCTACTGCACCCCAAGCATGAGTTTGAGTATATTGGTCCCATGAGCAAAGATCCATTCACTCTGAAATGCTGGCTATGCTTCTAAGCCCTGGCTCCAGGGAAAAGTTCAGAGTTATCTCCAGATTTTAGTGGTAGGTTTGGAGCCAGAATATGATGTATTTATACATGTTTGAGTTTTTGATTTTGAGATAATTATAGATTTATATGTAGATCTAAGAAACATCCAGACGCTCTTCACCAAGGCCCCCCAGTGGTAACATCTTGCAAGACAATAGTACAATATCACAACAAGGGATTAGCTGTGATGCAATCTATAGACCTCATTCAGATTTTACCTATTTTATATGTTCTCATTTGTCTGTATGGGGATATTTATTTCTATTCAAGTTTACCTTACTTATTTATAGATCTGTGTGACCACCATGATAGCTCTGATATGTGGATGGTAATTTACAGTGGGTGGGTGTGGAGGCTAGGGAAAAATAGAGGTACTTTAGATTAGGAAGAGGCGAATAAAAGGAAGGGAGGAGGTATTAAGCAGAATTAATTGGACATTATTACCTTATGTACATAGATGATTATATAACTGGTGTGATTTTACAATGTGTACAATCAGAAGAATGAGACATTATACTCCATTTATGTATGATATGTAAAAATACATTCTACTATCATATATAAATAATTAGTACAAATAAAAAAGACACAAAACAGATCCATCATAAAGCTCTTTTAATAACTTTTAAAGTAACTGAACTCTCCTATCACTAACTCAGGGCAACTGCTAATTTGTTCTCTATCTCTATAATTTTTGTCATTTTAACAGTGTTACATTAATGGAATACTTTGGTGCGTATGTTTTTAGAATGAATATTATTAAAAACTAGGCAGTATTTCCTTGAGTTCTATCCAATTGCTCTTTTTTATTGCTGAGAATATTTCATGATATGACTATACCACAGTTTTGCCATTTACCCACTGAGGGATGTTGGGTAATTTCCAGTTATTGTGAATAAAGCTGCTATGGACACTTATACATAGGTTTTTATGTGAACCTAGGTGTTTTTTCCTCTGGGATAAATGCCCAGGTGTGCTATTGCTAGGCTGTATAATAAGTTTATTGTGTTTTGTAAGAAAGTATCAGTTTTTTTCCAGAGTGACTTTACCATTGTACCATTTTACATTTCCACCTACAGTGTATGGTGATCTATTTACCTATCATTCTTGCCAGGATATGGTGTCCCCATGGTTTTTTATTTTGTCCTCATTATTTATTTGATTCACCTATTCTGATAGGTGTGTAATGATATTTCCTTGTAACTTTAATTTGCATTTTCCTAACAGCTAATGATGTTGAACAAGTCTTTGATGTGCTTATTTGTCATCTGTGAATTCTCTTCAGTAAAACACATCTTGCCTATTTTCACAATTTTTTTAACTGTTGAATTTAAGTTTTCTTTATATATGCTCTAGATACCAGTAATTTGTTGATATGTTGTTCACAAATATTTTCCCTCATTTTTCATTCTCTTCATATGGGTTCTGACAAAGCAAATTTTTGGTGAGGTCCAATTTACTCATTTTTTTTATAGATCATGCTTTTGGTACCATGTCTTAAAAAGTTTTGTCTAGTAATATATCCTGAAGACTTTTCTCCTTTATTTTTAAAAAATATTTTCTAATTTTACATTTGTATCCATGATTCATTTCGAAATTTTAGTTAGTTTTGTATAAGCTGTGAAGTTTAAATCAATGCTTTTCTGCCTGCCTGTCTTTCTCCCTCCCTTCCTTCTTGTCCCTCTCTGCCTATCTCCCTCCCTCCCTTCCTTCCTTCCTTCCTTCTCTCTATTGCTTGCCCAGTTGTTCCACCACTGTTTGCCAAAAATTATATTTCCTCTGTTGGAAACCTTTGTATCTTTGTCAAAAACTCTAATGGACTTATTATATTTATTCTCTATTTTTATGCATATTTTGTCTGTCCTTCTGTTAATACTACATTGTCTTAATTAGTATAACTACATAATACCATAAATCCATTTTATCTGAGCTCTTCATCTTTAGATTGAACCAGTAGTAGAATAAAAATATTTGGGAAAAATATATATCTACTAAATATATACAAATTTTTCCTTGCATTATTATGTAAACAACATAGTTAAATAATTACATAGCATTTACATTTTATTAGATGTTATAAGTCATCTATAAATGTTCTAAAATATATGGGAGTCTACAAGTAAGTAGATTATATGCACATACTATGCCATTTTAGATAAAAATCTTGAGCTTCTTCCTATATTCCTAAATATAGGATCCACTTTTGTAGATCAAGGGTTGGCAGTGACCTGATTATTTAAGTTGATTTTATTGGGACATGTCATGCTTATTTATTATGCAGTTTCTGTGGCTCTTCCCTCTGCAGCTATAACAGAGACCTGATGGCCTGAAACCTAAACATTGAGTATTTGACGCTTTTCCGAAAAAAAAATGTGCAAAGCCATGTCTTAGACCATTGTACAGTCTGGAAAAAAAATTCTGAAACTTCATATGGCTTCATTTTGGTATATGCCTCTTAGATGCATCAATTTGGGAATCCTAGATCCTTCTCTCTGCATCCAAGTGTGCTCTCCTCGTGTTTGCAGTGGTGGCCATTAATGTCATCCTAGTACTGTGAATTTTGTTTCTTTGTTTTCAGTTAATGGCTAGAGAATAAAAAACTGAAGCACAATAAAATATAAAGAGTTTATGTAAAAAAAAAATGATTCATGAAGCAAGCAGCTCCAAATCAGAAGTGGATCAGGAGTTCCAAGGGAACACAGTGGAAGTCTTTTATAAGATGAATTTAGAAGTAAAGCAAAGAAAATATTTGATTGGTTATGATTAGGTAGTTACCTTATTTGGTCTATTCCATCAGAAAGTCTCTAGTTACCTAAGTTCATTGGCTGTTTTCGATTGGTTGATCTTACATTCTCTTTTTGATTAATTTAGACATTTACAAGAAATAGCTCAAGTTAATTTTCACTTATGTTTGCAAATTCAACAAGGTTGAGGGTCCCTATGAAGCCTAATCGACTTTGTCTGCTCAGGGATTCTTCAGTTCCTGTTTCTAGTTTACTTTTATAAGAGCAAACATGGAAGATTCAGAATTAAGGAACAGGAGTATAAATGCTGAAACATGGTAAATATTAAGTATTGTCCAGATAGTAGATGGATGGGAAGTGCAGGGACAAGTATTTTCTTCACTCATATAAAAGAAAGAAAAAGAGACTATTCAATCAATGTCATCCAAAAAATAGGCACACATAACTCATAAAAAGTTGTAAAGGCAGAATAAGTGAACATCAAAATATATCTATTAAAAATTGAGAGGGAGAAGTGGAAGAGAAGAGGTGAGGAGTAATAGTGTCTAAATCAAGAAGTGAGGAATAAAAGATCCTCTATAGGTACAATATGAGAAAAAGTTGGTAGCCAGACATGGTGGT
Organism: Marmota flaviventris; assembly: GCF_047511675.1. Lineage (NCBI taxonomy): Eukaryota > Metazoa > Chordata > Mammalia > Rodentia > Sciuridae > Marmota > Marmota flaviventris. The sequence goes on from NC_092499.1 coordinate 153,434,978, forward strand.
GTACACCTGTAATCCCAGTGGTTCAGGAAGCTGAGGCAGAAGGACCTCGAGTTCAAATCCAGCCTCCCCAACTTAGTAAGGCCCTAAGCAACTCAGTGAAACCCTTTCTCTAAATAAAATACAAAAAAGGGCTGGGGATGTGGCTGTGCTTAAGTGCCCCTGGGTTTAATCCCCTGGTACCAAAAAAGAAAACAAAAGGTTGGGTCCCAGAGGTCCCATAGACATGGAGCAGACCTTGGTTTCCATTTCATTCCTTTGCCTTGTGCTTAGTTTTGTGTGTAAATGTACATTTTACTTCAGTAATAATATATAATTTTAAAAGTTCAAGAAAAACATTTGGAAGACCCTGGTCTATGAAATTACAGAAAACTCAATGCTCACTCTGTGGCCCATTTGCCTTCCTTACTCCCCAGCCCCACTGGGTGCTCCCCACACCACATCTGTCCAGTACTGTGGGTTCCTGCAATGCCCTGCCCCTGGGCACTTCTAAATCCCACTGACCCTAGGCCCAGAACAATCTGTGCACTTTCTCTAAGCTATTGTGCTACTCTAGCTCCCACTCAGCCCACATTTGCACTCTTCATTTTCCCCAAAGTTTACCTTTTATCTTTCTCCTCACGTTATTCTTAATTTCACTGGGAAAAACATAAGAAAAAATCCAAACACCTGTGGCCACTTCAAAGCCTTGTCCATGGCCTGCATACCTACTGGTCATTCCTTATCACCTTTGTTCCTGCTACCATGGCCTTCTTTTTCTGGGGCACTCCAGGTTTTCCCCAACTGCAGGGCCCTATATTCAGGGCCCAGGGACTGGCTTAAGGTCACCATCACCAGGTGACAACATCACTTCCTGAGACACCCTTTCTTGACTCCTACCCATACCACAGTTCAAACAACAACAAAAGCAACAAATACTGTTGTATGTTTTATGACAATTATCATTTCCCCCTTGGTGCTTATCGCAAAGATAATTATTAATTATTTGTGTAATTATTTATTGAATGTTCCCCCACACCCAATTGACCTGAAAACAGGGTACTTATATCTGGCTTTTAGATTCCTATACCTGTAATGCCTCATCTGATGCTTGCCATAAAGTGAGTGTTCATTCATTGTTGTGTTATATAAAAATTTAAAGACCAAGAAATCTTTGAAATAAGGGTTTTGTTGGATTGTTACTAATACTAGCAAAAGAGGTCCTCCCTGGGATGAATTCCCTAAGCCACGAGCAGCATGATTAGATAACAGTTAGAAAAAAAAAAGTCTACTAGATCTCAGAAGCCACAGTATTTTATAATAAAATTCAGAGGATAAGGAAACATAAATCACTTACTTTGAGCTTACACCTCCTATTGACAAAAGGGGCAGGACAACACAAAGTGGGTAAAGCCTTGGGATAGGAAGACGACCTATAAGAAAATGACCTATAAAAAGAGCTTGCTGCTTTTTGATTGGTCAGTTTTGATAGCAGATGTGATGCTGCTTTGATGGCTAACCTTCACTATACAGTTCAGGAATGTGGAGCTTTTTGTTTCTTTTCTCTTCTTTGGTTCAGCCTGAAACTGTCAGTTAAATCAACTCTCCTTATTTCTTCCCTTTCTCCACCCTCTTGGCCTGCGACTAAATGTAGGGCATCTCAGAATTCCTTATCAGTTCATTATGTTACAGGAAGGAGTGTATCATGTTGGCAGGTTTCAGCAAAGGGCATGACATTTCTCTGCTACATGGCTTAGCATCTACATGGAGAGAGGAGAGAGGTCTTTAGAGTGTGGGGTAAGGCGATCTTTGAACCCCGAGGAGCTCATTAGAATTGCTAATGATGATAGCAATAGGAAGGGGAGATGCAGATTGGCCCACAAGACTAGATTTGTCTGTCTTCCTAGTGATGTCTACTGATGTCTCTTATCATACCCTCCATGTGGACAACGGGAGTTATAGTTTTCAGGACATGCCAGAAGATCTGTTTCTAATATGGAGGAAAATAACTTGAGATGCAATTCTGAGCTGGGAGATCATTGACAAACACACTGGTGACCAATGTGCCAGCACCTCATTGTCTAGTCGGATGGATCCCTGCGGTCAAAATAGAAAAAAAGTAGCTAGGAATGGCCATCATCCCCTGTTGTGCTACATAGATGCTGAGTTGCCAAGGTAAACACCATCCCTTCATTATAGAAGACTACTGGAATAAAATGAATAAGGGAATGGCTGGGAGGCTGAATAGACCTTCATTGTGGATATGCAAGCAGTTTTCCCAATTATATGTGGAATTGGTTACTGCTGTCATGCAGAAAATGCTGCAATCAGGAAATCCAAATAAGACCATTGAAACAGCTTAGGAGAGATTAGCATGAAGAGGAAAAAATTGATTTGAGGGTCATATAAGGGCAGAGGTGAGGTTTCAGCTATGAAAGGATAAGCTCTCAGAGAGAGAGGAAAAGTAGAACCTTGAAAAGTAAACTGGTGACCTTGTATGATGGCAGCATAGCAAACTTCCCTGATTGCTGAACATGAAACCATGAGTGAGGAAAGAATTGCTTTTCAAGAACCACACTGAATGTGAGGTTAAAGGTTTGCACTTTGTTAGACAGAAGAGCATGCTCCACCTTTCCCCTTTATAAAATGTGGTGATTGATGATCTCATGTAGGAACCTCATTGACCCTCTGGTCTTGCAATTTGGATGATTCAGGTTGTGAAGTCAGTGGCAATTTTCTTCAGCCTTCACTACCTCCCAATCTTTCTCTCAAGCCAGAAAGGATAAATAGGAACAAAAGGGTGAGGATTTGTGGGCAAGCCTTTACATTTGCTCATTCAGCCTCACAGCAAGATTACCAAGTTCAACATGGAGGAAGAAGAAGGATCTCATGCACTATTCATAGTTACAGGCTTTACATTTTTCTTTTTAAAGTATGTATAGCATTTCACATGTTCCCTCTCATTTCTGTCAACTATAGGGCTTTCAACACTGACGTACCAAGGACCAAGTGATTTTTTATAATTATGACCTCACATTTTCGGAAAATCTTGTGCCTTTTGCAGCTTATCGATAAATTTAGTACCCCTATAGTGACAATAAAAAAAAGACCAAGAGTCATAGGGGACTTTGAAAGAAAGGTTTTTTTTTTTTTTTTTTTTGGTGGGGTGGGGATATTTTGATTATTAAATAGATTTAAAAGGAGAATTTACTGATTGGAAAAAGCAAGCCTGATCCACAGCAACTAGAACTCCTTATTGGCCAAAGGAAGAAGAGTAGAACTGCAGATACTTGTCTCTAAGTTAGTCCATAAGCATATATAATTCTTTAAAAGAAAAAAAAAAAGAAATTGAAATGTAACATAATAAAATACTTGAGGTTGTTTCTTCAACAAAAGGCAAGGTTCAGGAGAAATAAATCAACAGAGTGAAGCCACAGGAACCCAGACCTCCCTCACAATGAAATTCACTTTCTTTATGATATTTTCCAGTTATGAGACTCTTTTTCAATCCTACTTTGTTAATGAAAGCAGGGGGTCTTAGGAACAATGTGCTTGGCCAGGGGTAGGCTTTGCTTTCAAAGCTGTAGTGGGAGGGTGCCCTCTGGTGGCAGCCAGATTGGTCCTGAGGTTGAGAGGATGGAGATATTGACCAAGGCACCAAGAAACTCCTTCCTGCAATATCTTTGAAAGATGAAAATATCGAAGTATAATGATAGCACTGAGAAGCATCTCTGATGTTCAGTAGCCACTACAGTAGTTATGCCACTTTTTAAAAAAGACTGAGATTTCCCAAGGCCTTCTGGTCACTCTACTTTCCTCCAGATATCCCTGCCCTAGAATAGGTAGGGACTCTTTGGGCATTAATTAGAGCCAATTCTACAAGATTCATGTTGAAATTGATGCTTGTTCCACATGCTTAAGGGTTTTGGACATGAATCCTTGGAGAAGCTGGTATTTGGGACGAATGGGGAAGAAGAAATGAGGAAAGAAAATTTTACACCCCAGAAGTGGTGAAGTAGAGAAGTAAAAAGAGCTGATAACTCTCAGGTTAAATTCTCTGATACTTGGCCTGAGTCTTTGGTGCCAGCCTGTGCTCACAGATGCAGAGAATAGAGAGGAATGAAGGAAACGCCGTGGCTTTGATGCTCTCTAAATACTTGTCTCGGGCATATCTTGCTTATGTCTTGTACCCCATATGGTAGGGGTAACCTAAAGACCGTTGCCTCACGTAGCACTCAGGATGTTCTCATTACACTATTGTGGAATGGATTTTGAGCATCCTTTCAGGTAGCCTCCTGGAGACAGAAGGGTCCTTCCTGAAAAGCAGGGGCAATGCAGATGTGAATAAGGGGCAGTGGCAGGAGGGGGAAGCAGATAGTAGACTAGAGGACCCAGATGTGCTCTTTCAGATAAAATTGAGGGATACAAAATAGAATAAAAAGAGGGAGGAAAAAAGAAAATGGGGTGAAGTAGAAAGGACAGATGAGGAGGAGACACCCAAGGAGGAGAGATGTTATAGGAAAAAGTTAAAGCGAGAATAATGTATTCACCAGGTGTTAAATTGTTTGGTGGACAGTCATCTATACATCTGTGTCTGGGAGACTGGAAGGGCAGCCTACACTTCAACAAAACGAATTAAGTTAGGGGGCTGACTTGAGCACTGGAGAAGAGCTGGGGCATAGACTTTCATTTCTGCCTCTTTTACTGCCTGGATGTAGGAGCCCTGCTTACTACTATCATGTGACTGTGAGCAGGTCACAGGACAGAGTGAAAGACAACAGTTCTTGAAAACAAAATGCTTAATTGGCATAACTTTGCTTTATTTCCAATGTAGATTTTTCCTCCAAGCAAGTCATATTTCCAAATTCAAAGCAACTTGATCCCTAGAATGCCATTTCTGTGACTCCACCACTCTTTCTCCGAACTTTACTCTTGTCTCTTTGTCAGGATGAGGACCAGCATGTGTCAGCTGTTAGGGGAGCTAGATACCTTCAGGTTGTCCCCTCCATTTCTCAGTGCACTAAGACAAAGGACTCCCCAGGGTCCTTTGCTAACAGATTCTCCTCCTGTACCAGCTACTTCTCCCAGGGTGCTTCCAGGACACAGCATGAGATCTGTCTCAGAAAATATGATTCCTTTCTTCTGGCACTTCCTTCTCCAAAGGTATAATTTCTACATGTGGAAATTACAAAGAGAAAAAGTTTGGCTGCATATAAGTGAATCTTTGGGGATTTCTCAAATCTAGACAAGGGGGTCTCTGGTGCTGGTGAGTCCCATCTCTGGAGAGGGCATCTCTTAGAGTCCACATGACTTGACAGCCTGACCATGATGTTCACAGCATCAACAGAGGCATGAATCTCAAGGTGGTGAATGTCTGAAGGTTGAAAAAAATATTTTGCATTTCACCAATAATTAAATAGTACTTTTTTCTCCCTATAGAAGAAAAGTAATGTTAGTACTTCAGGCCTGGGTGGTAGAACCTCTGGATGAATAAGCTGAGACAGTGTAAGTATGCTTGACTTGGACAAAAAGATACATTTAACTCCCTGCCTATCATTTACAACCTGTGGGGCATTTAGAGGGTATTTTGTCATACTCACTACTGGTTTCTTGTAAAATATGATACAAATAGCTTAATTTACAATGTTATTGTATAGTTAAATTAAGATTCTGCTAGTTAAATTCCTGAATATACTATGTAAAAACTAACTGTGTGTCATTTATCATACAGCATTATTGAGATGTGAAATATGTATACTGGATGCTTAAACAGATTTCTTGATTAATTTTTGTTCTTTCAAGAAAAGAGGGAATAAGTCACTACCTTTCCCTCCCTTTGTAAATATAAATCCACAAGCCTTCCCTGAAGCATGTCAGATATATGATAGATGGTATATAGATAGATGATAGCCAGATAAATAGAAAGATATGCGATTCTGGTTTTGAAATTGAAAGTATTATTGAGACAACTGTTAATTTATGAGCAGATATAAGCAATAATACAGGGAAATTCTAAATACATTTAACCCATTTTCCCCAAATGACAGCTGTTTACAAAATAGCTGCTTACAAAATTATAGTATAATATCACAATCGGGATACTGACATTGATGTAACTCACCAATCCTATTCAGATTTCCCTAGGGCTCCTTATACTTATTGTGTCTGTGAATTTGCATTTGTGGGAATATATTTCTGTACAAATTTACCACCTGTGTAAGTTCATGTCTCTACCACCAAAGTTAAAGATGCTTTAGAGTTCTGTTCAATAAATATGTTAAAAAAGAAGAAAAATCCTAAATAAGCAATTTAACATTATACCTCAATGATATAGAAAAGAACAATCTAATCCCAAAGTTTACAGGAGGAAAGAAATAAGAAATACCAGAATAGAAATTAATAAAATAGAAACTAGGGGAAAAAACCCAAATCAATAAAACTTAAAATTGATTTTTTGAAAAATTTGACAAATGCTTAGCTAGAGTGAGGAAAAATAGAGAGAACACAAATAAATAAATTCAGAAACAAAAGTGGAGACATTTCAACAGATGTTTAAGAAGAAGAAAGAAAGAAAAAGAATACTATGAACAACTATACACTAACAAATGGGATAACCTAGAGGAAACAGATAAACTCCCACAAGTATGTTATCTACTAACATTGAATCAGGAAGAAATAGAGAGCCAAAACAAATTAAGAACAAATAAAGAGGTCGAAACCGTAATTAGAAGACTTAAAATTGTTAAAAATGTCCATACTATCCAAAGCAATATGCTAATCCAGTGCAATCCCTATTAAAATGCCAAAGGCTTTTTTCATAGAAATACAAAAACAATTCTAAAGTTTATACGAAATCACAAAAGTTCTTTAATAACCAAAGAAATACTGAAATAAATAAATAAATAAAGTTGGAGGCATCACAATTTCTGACTTTAAATTATATTACAAAGCTATAGTAATCAAAACAGCACATAGATGGTAAAAAAAAAAAAAGACATAGATCAGGGAAAAAGAATAGAAAGACCAGAAATAATTCCAAACATGTATGGTCAAATATTTTTTTTTTAAAAAAAGGTACCAAGAGAACACATTTAGACTGGATGTGGTAGCACATGCCTGTAATCTCAGCAGCTTGGGAGGCTTAGGCAGGAGGATCACCAGCTTAAAACCAGCCTCAGTAATTTAGTGAGGCCCTAAGCAACTTAGCGAGACCTTGTCTCAAAATAAAAAATAAAAAGGGGTGGGAATGTGGCTCAGTGGTTAAGTGCCACATGAATTCAATCCTCAGTACAAGAATAACAATAATAATAATGATAATAATAATAACAAAATACAAGAACATATTGAGAAAAGAATAGCCTCTTCAATAAACAGTACTGGGTCCAGCAGCTCTGGAGGCTGAGGCAGGATGATCTGGACAAAACTAGCCTAACCAACTCAGTGAGACCCTGTCTCTAAATAAAATACAAGATAGGGCTGGGGATGTGCTCAGTGGTGGAGTGCCCCTCAGTTCAATCCCTGGTACCCAAATAAATAAATAAACAAATAGTACACTGGAGAAACTGGATTTTCACATGCAAAAGAATAAAATTGAACCCTTATCTTACACCAGACCCAAAAGTCAATATTAAATGATTAAAATGCCTAAATGTGATGCCTGAAACTATAAAATTCCTAGAAGAAAACACAGGGGGAAAGCTCCTTGATGTTAAAGTTGGCAATGATTTTTTTTGTGTGTATCATAACACAAGCTCAGATAATCAAAGAAAAAATAAATAAATGAGGAATTAACCAAACTAACCAGCTTATCACAGCGAAACAATCAATCAACAAATTGAAAAGGCAACCTGTAGACTGGCAAGAAATGTTTGCTAACCATATTTCTGATAATGGTTGGCATCTACAGTTTATAAAGAACTCATACAAATCAGTAGCTGGAAAACATGTAACCCAATTTAAAAATGAGTAGGGTATCTAAATAGACATTTATCCAAATGAGAAATAAAAATGGTCAACATGTTAACGAAAAGAGATGTTCAACATTACTAATCATCAGGGAAATGTAATCAAAGCCACCATGAAATATGACATCATACTATTTGGGATGGCTGTTAACCAGAAAGAGATAAAAAGTCTTGGTTGGGGAAAGGGAACCCTTATACACCTTTACTGGGAATGTAATCCATGCAACTACTAAAGAAAGCATCACAAAGGTTCTTGAAGAAATTATAAACAAAATGATCACATGATCCAGGAATCCTTCTTCTAGGTATGTATCCAAAGGAAGTGAAATCACCACCTCATAAAGGTATCTGTACTCACGTGTTCATTCATTTACAGTAGCCAAGATATGGAAACAATCTAAATTGATTGTTGGACAAGTCGGTAAAGAAACCGTGTATGTGTGTGTGTGTGTGTGTGTGTGTGTGTGTATGTGTGTGTTTCATCCTTAAAGAAAGAGGAGATCCTGCCATTTTCCACAACATGGGTAGACCTAGAGGGCATTATGCTCAGTGAAATTAGCCAGACACAGAAAGATACTACATGATCTCACTTAGTTATGAGATATAAAAGAGAGATGGGTGGAGAGAAAGGAATAAGAAGGAGGAGGAGGAGAGGAATGAAGAAATGAAGGAAGGAAAGAAGGGAGGAAGTTGGAAGTTAATGAGCTATATAGAGTTAGAGAACTGAAACATGGGTGGTGGCTCAGGGAGCAAGTGGGTAGATGTAGGTCAAAGGATACAAAGTATCAGATATGTAGAACAAACATGTCTAGAGATCTAATGGCTAATAAATGGTATACTGTATTCAGGATTTATGCTAAATGATTAGATAGTAGCTGCTCTTATCATACACATAAAATGGTTACCTGTATGACATAATGAATGTTAATTTGCCTAAATTTATGTGATAAAATATCTAAAAAATTTAAAGTTAAAACAAATGAGAATTTCTTCCCCAAATAAGAGGGGTTCTGGATGGACTTGAAAATAAAGTAATGGAATAGTTTTGTAAAATACCCTTGACTTATATCAGGGCACATGTTAATTTTATCTGCCTTCTCAACATTGTACAGCAGCTCCCTACAAGGCATTGTTTGGGGCAGTGTTTTAGGAGGCTAGAACCCGAGTAGCACTGGAGGATAATAAGCAATGCTTGGTGTCCTCCACAATGACTCTCTGAATTCCCAGATAATCTGGAACTACTTTCTGTGCAAATCCTGCTTTTTTTTCCCCCTGAAATTTTCTCTGCTTAAAATGAATTGCCCTTTGAGGCACAGTTCATGGGGTCATCTTAGCTACCTAGTTGCCAATCCCTGTAGGAGCCAACCTAGAGTGGGGTGAGTGCTCTGGGTTGTGATTTGATCACCCTCATGAATGCTAGAGTTGTGTATCTCATATTATTAGACTTCTGATTCCTTGAATTCCTTTCTAATTCTGAATGTTCCAACTGCTGCCATTCTTAATCTGTGGTCCAATAGTGGGGCCTGCACAGAGGAGGGGGCATGAATTCTGTTCCAAAGTTTACAATTATAATAGTTAATCACCAACATCCTATGACTCAGTCTTCCTTCTTTCTGCAGCAAACTGTCTGGAAAGAACAGAATGATCCATTTCTGAATGATCAGGTGACATTGCAGAGAAGCTCTGAAATGAGAACTACAAAATGAGATTTGCATCACATCCTATGACAAACACAAAGTCCCATTTAAGGAAGCAGATAGGAAGTGTGTGTGTGTGTGTGTGTGTGTGTGCGCGCGCGCGCGCGCGCGTGCGCTTAAGAACTGTGAAGATTTCAAATCTAAACCAATGACATTTTGGGAAACAACAAATGAAATTTTATGCAAGGAATTGAAGAGATCTCTAGTATTGTAGAGAAAAAGGTCAAGTGAGTTTGTATATAATGTCCCATGAACATCAAGTCAAGATCAGTTTTAGAGTGGCTTGAGTTCTCATGCTCACCTAAAAGTGATGCATATCAATATGCCACCAAAGTTCACATTCTAGCCCTGTGGCATATTACCTCTGTGCCTCATCCCCTCCAGAGAAGGATATCTGAAATGTTCTGCTTTCCTTCATAATCAAAATTCCCATTTCAGGCCAAACACCATCCACAAAGTGTTTGGCACATGTTGAACATTAGTCAATACCACTATTCCTCTCCTCAGGCCACAGGAGAATATTCAGGTTGACACTCTTTGTTAAGTGATATGGCTATCTTAGAGCCATCTGGCTCTGTGGAAACATCTTTGTTTTTTTCTGTTGGGCAGGCTGTCTCCTCTTAAATCCCAAAAATAAATCACAAGCAACACAATTTGTTGTTGTTTGAATGCATGTGATTAAAGGAAAGATTTATCTTCAGAGAAATATTCATAGTTTTTCCTTCTCCTCCTCCTCCTCCTCCTCCAGAAGGCTGACCCATTAGCCAGGACTACTGCCATCTATGAGTGAAGCCTGGGATAGATGCTATGTGATTGTGGACAAGCCACAATCTCACCCAGAATGAGACTGGATCAACTGAACAGCTTTTGCTGGGGGACTCTCATGAGGCAGCCATGGCTCCACATGCTGGTGGGAAGGAGAACAGAAGCCCAGTGATGAAGAAATCCAAGGCCTCATTGTCAGGGAGCTCACAGCCAGGAAATGGAGTGCCCTGTTTTCGGTCATAATCAAAATTCCCATTTCAGGCCAATAGTCAAGAGCCACTCTTTAGGGATAATGCTAGAGTAAGTTGTGAACCCCACCCTGAGAACTCACTGGAGCAAAAATTGCCACAATGAGTGAAGGGCAAAATGACACTGAATGTTATTATCTTAACATTATGACAAAGCTGTAAGCAAAGTTAATCCAAAATAGGAAAGCAATGGACACTGGCTTTGCACATTATTTTAAAAAAACACAACTTTTTAATTATACAAATAATCGTATTAAGTGTGGAATAATTTTGAAATGTGAGGGACAGGAAAATGAAAATCACTACATTACTGCTATCTGAGAATACGTGCTTCTGACCATGGCTCTATCTCTCTACCTTCATTTTCTCAAAAGTGGAATAATGACATCCAATCTGCTCTGAAACCTGCTCTGAACTTAAATTAATTTTCCACATTTATATGAGTAACTAAATCCCTATGCTGTCATTTTTCTGAATGTAAAAGGATTCAGTTCGTATGAATCATGGTCTGATTATTCTAAATAACCTACAAAAATACCCTATCGTATCTGAAACTTTACCCATATTTGTTAGCTAAATGTTTGTGTATATCCTTATTTACTTAGAAATAATTCCTAGAAATTGCATTGCTGAGCAGACACATTTTATGCTTATTGCCAAACTAATAAGCTTTTTTGATAATCTGCTTTGTTGACGATAAAAACCAGCATGACACACGGGAGCTTATTTCTTCACAGCATGTCACAGATCTGCTCCCACAAGTTACCATTCTGACTTCAGATAACTCACTTGAACAAATTCACATGTATCGTAAAGATTTTATCATGTTTTCTTGCTAATAGGTATGAAAAATCTTGTCATTTTACCACATCAAGTTTTCAATAAATGACTTGGGGTATAAGATACCTATGACAATCAGCGTGAACCTTAGTAATACTCAGAGAGAAATTGGAATGCAGGAAGGGAAGAAAAAAGAATAGTAATTAAGATACGTAGTATCACATTCTCTGAATTATTGAAATCCTTAACAAGAAGCACTACAGGCATTGAAACCTTTAACACAAATTAAGATCTCTTTCCCTTGAAAGGCATTTGGTTCAGTGGTGAGGACTCCGCAGGGTGTGGAAATGTGGGGCTTTGGGTCTTATTCCATACCTTAAAGCTGTGTGAAGAAATTTGAGCAGATCCATTAAATTTCCCATCTGGAACCAGATGAAAAAGCTTGCCAGTTCTGCCTCACATGATATTATAATTTCCAGAGAAGAGTGTTATTAAATTAAGGGGTTATGATTAAGACCAACTGGCATAAGGGCTTGGATTTGGTTATCCTCCAGAAGTGATTAATGCTCAACTTGTTTAATTAGTTTTTCTTTCAGTGATTTGAAAAGCTACTTTCAGGAGGATGCTGGAACATGATTATACTTGGTGTTGGCTGTGAGCAGTGGTGCTGGGGTCATGACCCATTTACCTTCACATGCCCAGAGCTTTACCCTTCACAACTACCTAGAAAAGTCAAGATAATGGAGAAATGATCACTAGGTAGAGCCAAGTATGAAAATAAAGGCCACCATGCGGTTTCACTAGAAGCTTGATGCATTGGGTTATTTTAATACCACAAATGATTCTCATTTTGCATTTATTTCATAGCTACCTTTGTAGGCTACAAACAATGGAGGTAAGTAAAATCCACAGGTATTTTGGTCACACTCTCCTGATGAGCATGATTTTTCCTTTAACTGCCAACACCAAAAGGATCTCTCCATCTTGTCATGGAGAAACCAGCAGCTAGGAAAAAAAGAGGTCTCAAAACTGATGAGTAATGTAGGATGGGAAGGCAGAGGGAGCTGGGATCAGTGCTAGAAAAAAAGAAAGCTCAGGCAGTAGAAAGGAGAGGGAAACAGAAATTGTCAGCTCCTGGTCCTGTTCCAGGCCACACATTTGTCTACAAATTTTCACTCATTATGTGTCATCTTCATTTGAAAGGCAAGAAATTCAGGGTTCAGAGATGAGTCACTTTTAGATCCCTACATACTTATTCAACAGGTGTTTGAAGTAGGATTTTCTGCTTTTATGACAAATATGAAACTCTATTCTCTCCCAGAGTCAGAATCTAGAGTCCTTAAAATCATGAACTTCATTGATAGTCAAGGAAGAGCTGGGGTTATATCAAATGTAAATATAAGTATCAATGATGACAATATAAACATTTACTCAGCACTATGTGCTAGGCACTGGTTCAAGCACTAAGCTGCTTTTATTAAGATAGGGTAGGAAGTGAACAGGGGGGATAGGAATGTGAAAGACAGTGAAATGAATTTGACATAAATTTCCTATGTACGTATATGAATACAAGACTGGGGTCCTAAATAGAATAAGATATATTCCATGCATGTATAATTTTATCAAAATGGACTCTTCTGCCATGAACAACTAAAAAAAAATAAGAAATAATATAGGTACCTTAATAGAACTTTATTAGAATTTTCAATGATTAAAGCTTCTTTCTGATTCACATTTTATGTCCATTTTTGATTGGCAAAGGACTTCGCTTTGTTATTTTTTACTGCCTGGCAGATGTAGAGAAGTATTAAATCACACATTGCCTCTTAAAGCACTCACCTGGAGGTGACACAAAACCAGATGCCATGGGCCCACTGGACTCGCAAGTCCCTACTTGATTGCAAGGGGAGGGGCTGTGCCTGGGAAGCAGAATCAGATACTAGGTGACACGCAATGACTACCGTGCATGTGTAATGCCCTTTGCTTCTCCCAAAACTATTTTACAGAATAGGAAATGAGGTGGGGAAAGATTTGGGGACCTGTTGTAAATCACACACAACTCATATAGATAGAGCTTAGCCTTGATTCCGGGCAATTTGAATCCAAAGTCCGCATGCTTTTTATTATTTATTTTTTAAATTAATGAATAACAATTATAATATTTATCAAGTAGGTCATGATTTTTTTTTTTTTGTATCAGGGATTGAACTCAGGAACACACAACCACTGAGCCACCCCCCCCCCCTTCCAGCCCTATTTTGTATTTTATTTAGAGACAGAGTCTCACTGAGTTGCTTAGTGCCTCACTGTTGCTGAGGTTGACTTTGAACCCACGATCCTCCTGTCTCAGCCTCCTGAGCTGTTGGGATTACAGGTGTGCACCACCATGCCCAGCTGGCATGATTTTTTGAAATATGTATACATGACGGAATGGCTAAATAAATATAATTAATGTATGAATCACTTGTTTGTTATGAGAAACTTAAAATCTAGCAATTTTCAAGTAAATAATACATAGTTATTAGCTACAGTGTCTGTTAGCCAATGGATCTCTTGAACTTACTTCTCCTATTTAATTGAATATTTGTATCCTTTTATCAACATGTCCCAAATCTCTCAACCTCACCCCATCAGCCCCTGGTAAGCACCATTCTTCTTTCTGCTTATATGATTCTCTCTTTAAATGAAATTACATTATTTGTCTTTCTGTGGCTGGCTATTTCACTTAGCATAATGTCCTCTAGTTCCATATGGTTGTATCACAAATTATAGAAATCTTCTTGGTTTTAATAACTGCATAGTATTCTGTTGTGTTTATATACTATGTTTTTTCTTTTTAAATTTATTATTATTATGTTATGGTGAATGGTAACTGTATAACAATTAATTAAAATTACAAATTAATGTTTCATTGTGACATTTCCATATATTCATATAATGCTTTGATAGTATTAACTCTCCCTATTGTCCTCTATTGTCCACCATCCTTTCCACCCTTGTTTCTTTCCTTTTCGTTGATAGGCTCCCTTCTACTTTCTTTTTTTTTTATTAATTTTATTATTTTTTAAAAATACACGACAACAGTGGAATACATTACAATCCTTATTACACATATAGAGCACAATTTTTCGTATCTCTGTTTGTATATAATGTATGTTGACACCCAATTTAAATCTTCATATATGTACTTTGTATAATGATGACCATCGAATTCCACCATCCTTACTAATCCCCTTCTTCCTCCCTTTCCCTCCCACTCCTCTTCCCTATCTAGAATTAATCTAATCCTCCCATGCTCTCCCTCCCTACCCCACTATGAGTCACCTCCCTTATATGAGAGAAAACATTTGGCATTTGTTTTTTTGGATTGGCTGACTTCACTTAGCATTATCTTCTCCAACGCCATCCATTTACTTGCAAATGCCATGATTTCGTTCTTTTTTAATGCTGAGTAATATTCCATTGTGTATAAATGCCATATATTTTTATCCATTCATCCACTGAAGGGCATCTAGGTTGGCTCCACAGTTTAGCTATTGTGAATTGTGCTGCTATAAACATTGATGTGGCCTTCTTTTAAAAATTTAATTAGGGGGATCCAACATGGCAGCGAGTGGGGAGGCAGCGCTTTCAGTACCTCCTCAACAACGGGGTCAGAGAGATGCATGGATACGCTTAGATTCGACCTGCTGAGAAACTCCTAGCAAAATTCCACTAAAGAAAGACCGGCCGGGAATTGGAAGGATTTTTGGAGGTGACAGTTTGCCCTAGACCAGTGAATCTCCGCCATGCAGCGCAGAGGTCGAGACCCGCCAGCCGCTGCCCGCGGGACTCGGCGACTGTCGGCTGCCTGCACGCGGCCCCCGCGTCAGGGCGGATAGCCTCCGAGGCGCAGCACAGCAGGAGCGGTGCAGGGACTCTAGGAAGGGGTCTCTCGCCAAGCCTTCATGAAATAGGGAACCGGGAGCTGAAACCAACCAGAGACAGACCAGTCCAACCCCTCCCTTCAGACACTCCGGCAAGGAGCCTGGGGCCCGCCATAGCAGAGAGGTGACATCACCAGAGTTCCGCCAACAGAATTCCTTCCCAGCGGAATCCACGTTAACAGGTGTGTGACTCCCACCCCCTCCAGATACAAGCAGCCAGGAAACCTCGGGAATCTCTCTGGGGGCATGTCTGTAGGGAAGCAGAGGGGATTCCAGATCCCCACCTCCCCTTAACACCAGCGGCAACACCCAAGATCTTAGCCGCCAGTTTCTGGGGGCGTGCCCACCAAAGGGGTCCGGAAAAATTAAACTGTTGGTTCCCAGATCACCCCACCACAGCACTGGGGCTTAGATGAATGACAGAGAGGGTGTTCATCGTTCGGGATATAGGACACGCGGTGGGGCTGCAAGTGTAATCAGATCCTTGGGGAACCGCCTCCAGTGAACAGGACCTGGCTGGCTGGCTGGGAGGAGGAACAGGGGGAGGGGCCGGATAAGTGAAAGGGCTCTGGACTAACAGGATTGAGAGACTCCCAGGAGCCACCTTACAGGGATTTCTGTCAGCACATAGAGGGCAGAAGCTCGGCTCGGAGGGCACAGCTCCGCCTATTGGAAGAGAAGAAAATGGGATTCAGCCATAGAACAGGGGATGCCAGCATGGCAGAGATCTGATGTCATCGGAGAGCGGCCGAGGAGAGAACTTCATCGGTGCCAGCGGCGACGGAAACAGTTGGTCTCCTGGTAGGGAGGGTGAGTCACAGATACCCGAGTCTCTCTCGCTTTGTCGTCGAGCCAGAGGGGAGGAGCGGGGCCGCCGCCCGCACCTGCAAGGTAGGCAGACCTGCGACCAACCTGCAGATCAGGCCCAGCGGTCTGCGGGCGTGGTAGGAGGGGCAGGGCAGAGCCGCCGCCCGCGCCGGCAAGGTAAGCAGACCTGCGACAGACCTGCGGATCAGGCCCAGCGGCCTGCCAGCGTGGTACACACTTCACCCCAACTGGAGTAGGGGCAGAGCAGAGCCTTCGCCCGCGCCCAGATCAGGCCCAGCGGCCCGCTTGTGTGGTGGTCAAGTGACCCCAATTGGAGTGGGGGCGGAGCGGAACTGCCACCCGTGCCCGCAAGGTGGGCAGACCGGCGACCAACCTGCAGATCAGGCCCAGCGGTCCCTGGGCGTGATAGGAGGGGCAGGGCAGAGCCTTCGCCCCCACCTGCAAGGTAGGCAGACCTGAGACAGAACGGCAGATCAGGCCCAGGGGTCTGCGGGCGTGGTAGACACCTCACACCAATTGGAGGTGGGGCAGAGCAGAGCCCCCGCCCGCACCTGCAAGGGAGACTTTTCAACTATACAAGAGCAATATAAATATATAGGGGGGGGGGAAAATTTCAAAAAAACAACAGTTTCACCAAGAAGAAAGAAACGCAAGCAGTGAGAAAAGACAAGGAAAGAAAGGACTACAAGCAATGCAGTTCAACTCAACTTTAGAAGAGGTAACAGCTGCAGCAGATGGAATGTCAGATAAAGAATTCAGGATATATATGCTTCAGATGATCTGGAGTATCAAGGAAGATATTAGACAGCAAAATCAGACAATGAAAGATCACTTCGACAATGAATTACACAAACAAATCCAGGAAGCAAAGGATCAACTATACAGGGAGATAGAGGTTATAAAAAACAAACAAACAGAAATCCTAGAAATGCAGGAAGCAATAAACCAACTTAAAAACTCAATTGAGAATACTACCAGCAGAGTAGAACACTTAGAAGATAGAACATCAGACAATGAAGACAAAGTATTTCAACTTGAAAAGAACATAGACAGCTCAGCAAGACTGTTAAGAAACCATGAGCAGAACATCCAAGAAATATGGGATAACATCAAGAGACCAAATTTAAGAGTCATTGGGATACAGGAAGGGACAGAGTTTCAAACCAAAGGAGTGAGCAATCTATTCAATGGAATAATACGAAAAAACTTCCCAGACTTGAAGAATGAGACAGAATCCCAAATCCTAGAAGCCTACAGGATGCCGAATGTGCAAAATTATAACAGATCCACACCTAGACACATTATAATGAAGATGCCCAACATACAGAATAAGGAGAGAATTTTAAAAGCTACAAGAGAAAGGAAGCAGATTACATTTAGGGGTAAGCCAATCAGGATAACAGCTGATCTTTCAACACAGACTCTGAAAGCTAGAAGATCCTGGAATAACATATTTCAAGCACTGAAAGAAAATGGGTTCCAACCAAGAATTGTGTATCCAGCGAAATTAAGCTTCAGGATGGAAGATGAAATTAAAACCTTCCACGACAAACAAAAGTTAAAAGAATATGCAGCTAGAAAACCATCTCTTCAAAACATCCTCGGCAAAACATTACAGGAAGAGGAAATGGAAAATAACAATGAAAACCAACAGTGGGAGGTAGGACAGTAAAGGGGGGGGGGATAATCAAAGAGGAAAACAAACCATGTTTAGTAACAGAAATAAACAAATATGGCTGGAAGAACAACCCATATCTCAATAATAACCCTAAATGTTAATGGCTTAAACTCACCAATTAAGAGACACAGGCTAGTAGAATGGATCACAAAACAAGACCCAACAATATGCTGCCTACAGGAGAATCATTTGATAGGAAAAGACATACATAGGCTGAAGGTGAAAGGTTGGGAAAAATCATATCACTCATATGGACTTCGGAAACAAGCAGGAGTGTCCATACTCATATCCAATAAAATAGATTTCAAGCCAAAGTTAATCAAAAGGGATAAAGAGGGACACTACATACTGCTTAAGGGAACCATACACCAACAAGACATAACAATCATAAATATATATGCCCCAAACAATGGTGCAGCTATGTTCATCAAACAAACTCTTCTCAAGTTCAAGAGTCTAATAGACCACCATACAATAATCATGGAAGACTTCAACACACCTCTCTCGCCACTGGACAGATCTTCCAAACAAAAGTTGAATAAGGAAACTATAGAACTCAATAACACAATTAATAACCTAGACTTAATTGACATATATAGAATATACCACCCAACATCAAGCAGTTACACTTTTTTCTCAGCAGCACATGGATCCTTTCAAAAATAGATCATATATTATGTCACAGGGAAACTCTTAGACAATATAAAGGAGTAGAGATAATACCATGAATCCTATCTGATCATAATGGAATGAAACTGAAAATCAACGATAAAAGAAGGAAAGAAAAAGCATACATCACTTGGAGAATGAACAATAGGTTACTGAATGATCAATGGGTTATAGAAGACATCAAGGAGGAAATTAAAAAATTCTTAGAGATTAATGAAAACACAGACACAACATATCGGAATCTATGGGACACATTGAAAGCAGTTCTAAGAGGAAAATTCATTGCTTGGAGTTCATTCCTTAAAAAAAGAAAAAACCAACAAATAATTGATCTCATACTTCATCTCAAAATCCTAGAAAAAGAAGAGCAAAACAACAGCAAAAGAAGTAGAAGGCAAGAAATAATTAAAATCAGAGCTGAAATTAATGAAATCGAAACAAAAGAAACAATTGAAAAAATTGACAAAACTAAAAGTTGGTTCTTTGAAAAAATAAACAAAATCGACAGACCCTTAGCCATGCTAGCAAAGAGAAGAAGAGAGAGAACTCAAATTACTAGCATACGGGATGAAAAAGGCAATATCACAACAGACACTTCAGAAATACAGAAGATAATCAAAAATTATTTTGAATCCATATACTCCAATAAATAAGAAGATAGTGAAGGCACAGATAAATTTCTTAAGTCATATGATCTGCCCAGATTGAGTCAGGAGGATATAGACAACCTAAACAGACCAATATCAATTGAGGAAATAGAAGAAACCATCAAAAGACTACCAACTAAGAAAAGCCCAGGACAGGATGGGTATACAGCAGATTTTTACAAAACCTTTAAAGAGGAACTAACACCAATACTTTTCAAGCTACTTCAGGAAATAGAAAAAGAGGGAGAACTTCCAAATTCATTCTACGAGGCCAACATCACCCTGATACCTAAACCAGACAAAGACACTTCAAAGAAAGAAAACTTCAGACCAATATCTCTAATGAACCTAGATGCAAAAATCCTCAGTAAAATTCTGGCCACTCGGATACAAAAACATATCAAAAAAATTGTGCACCATGATCAAGTAGGATTCATCCCTCGGATGCAAGGCTGGATCAATATACGGAAATCAATAAATGTTATTCACCACATCAATAGACTTAAAAATAAGAACCATATGATCATCTCGATAGATGCGGAAAAAGCATTCGACAAAGTACAGCATCCCTTTATGTTCAAAACTCTAGAAAAACTAGGGATAACAGGAACATACCTCAATATTGTAAAAGCAATCTATGCTAAGCCTCAGGCTAGCATCATTCTGAATGGAGAAAAATTGAAGGCATTCCCTCTAAAATCTGGAACAAGACAGGGATGCCCTCTTTCACCACTTCTGTTCAACATAGTTCTCGAAACGCTGGCCAGAGCAATTAGACAGACGAAAGAAATTAAAGGCATAAAAATAGGAAAAGAAGAACTTAAATTATCACTATTTGCAGATGATATGATTCTATACCTAGCAGACCCAAAAGGCTCTACAAAGAAACTATTAGAGCTAATAAATGAATTCAGCAAAGTGGCAGGATATAAAATCAACACGCATAAATCAAAGGCATTCCTGTATATCAGCGACAAATCCTCTGAAATGGAAATGAGGACAACCACTCCATTCACAATATCTTCAAAAAAAATAAAATACTTGGGAATCAACCTAACAAAAGAGGTGAAAGACTTATACAATGAAAACTACAGAACCCTAAAGAGAGAAATAGAAGACGATCTTAGAAGATGGAAAAATATACCCTGTTCATGGATAGGCAGAACTAACATCATCAAAATGGCGATATTACCAAAAGTTCTCTATAGGTTTAATGCAATGCCAATCAAAATCCCAATGGCATTTCTTGTAGAAATAGAGAAAGCAATCATGAAATTCATATGGAAAAATAAAAGACCCAGAATAGCAAAAACAATGCTAAGCAGGAAGTGTGAATCAGGCAGTATAGCGATACCAGACTTCAAACTATACTACAGAGCAATAGTAACAAAAACAGCATGGTACTGGTACCAAAACAGGCAGGTGGACCAATGGTACAGAATAGAGGACACAGAAACCAATCCACAAAACTACAACTATCTTATATTTGATAAAGGGGCTAAAAGCATGCAATGGAGGAAGGATAGCATCTTCAACAAATGGTGCTGGGAAAACTGGAAATCCATATGCAACAAAATGAAACTGAATCCCTTTCTCTCGCCATGCACAAAAGTTAATTCAAAATGGATCAAGGAGCTTGATATCAAATCAGAGACACGCCGTCTGATAGAAGAAAAAGTTGGCTATGATCTACATACTGTGGGGTCGGGCTCCAAATTCCTCAATAGAACACCCATAGCACAAAATAACTAGAATCAACAAATGGGACTTACTCAAACTAAAAAGTTTTTTCTCAGCAAAAGAAACAATAAGAGAGGTAAATAGAGAGCCTACATCATGGGAACAAATCTTTACTCCTCACACTTCAGATAGAGCCCTAATATCCAGAGTATACAAAGAACTCAAAAAATTAGACAATAAGATAACAAACAACCCAATCAACAAATGGGCCAAGGACCTGAACAGACACTTCTCAGAGGAGGACATACAATCAATCAACAAGTACATGAAAAAATGCTCACCATCTCTAGCAGTCAGAGAAATGCAAATCAAAACCACCCTAAGATACCATCTCACTCCAGTAAGATTGGCAGCCATTATGAAGTCAAACAACAACAAGTGCTGGCGAGGATGTGGGGAAAAGGTTACACTTGTACATTGCTGGTGGGACTGCAAATTGGTGCAGCCAATTTGGAAAGCAGTATGGAGATTTCTTGGAAAGCTGGGAATGGAGCCACCATTTGACCCAGCTATTCCCCTTCTTGGTCTATTCCCTAAAGACCTAAAAAGAGCATGCTACAGGGACACTGCTACACCGATGTTCATAGCAGCTCAATTCACAATAGCAAGACTGTGGAACCAACCCAGATGCCCTTCAATAGACGAATGGATTAAAAAAATGTGGCATTTATACACAATGGAGTATTACTCTGCATTAAAAAATGACAAAATCATGGAATTTGCAGGGAAATGGATGGCATTAGAGCA
The DNA here is from genome assembly GCF_047511675.1 of Marmota flaviventris. NCBI lineage: Eukaryota > Metazoa > Chordata > Mammalia > Rodentia > Sciuridae > Marmota > Marmota flaviventris. The sequence continues at coordinate 153,456,643 of NC_092499.1, forward strand.
GATTATGCTAAGTGAAGCTAGCCAATCCCTAAAAAACAAATGCCAAATGTCTTCTTTGATATAAGGAGAGTAACTAAGAACAGAGTAGGGACGAAGAGCATGAGAAGAAGATTAACATTAAACAGAGATGAGAGGTGGGAGGGAAAGGGAGAGAAAAGGGAAATTGCATGGAAATGGAAGGAGACCCTCAGGGTTATACAAAAGAACATACAAGAGGAAATGAGGGGAAAGGGAAAAATAATACAAGGGGGAGAAATGAAGGTCAGTAGAGGGGGTAGAGAGAGAAGAGGGGAGGGGAGGGGAGGGGAGGGGGGATAGTAGAGGATAGGAAAGGTAGCAGAACACGACAGTCACTAGTATGGCAATATGTAAATCAATGGATGTGTAATTGATGTGATTCTGCAATCTGTATATGGGCTAAAAATGGGAGTTCATAACCCACTTGAAGCAAAGTGTGAAAGATGATATATCAAAAACTATGTAATGTTTTGAACAACCAACAATAAAAAAATAAAAATAAAAATAAAAATAAAAGAAATTTTAGTAAAAAGGGGAAAAAATTTAATTAATTATTATTTTTTATATTTTCTTATAGGAGATTAAACTTGCCATACTTTCTGAAACTGCCATATTTTGGTAAACATTATGATCTCCAGTTTCATTCATTTTCCTATAAATTACATTATTTCATTCTTCTTTGTGGCTGAATAACAAATAGTCTATTGTGTTTGTATAACATGTTTTCTTTATCTTATCTATTGATGGACATCTAAGAGGATTTAATTACTTGGCTCTTATAAATAGTGCTGTGATAAACATGGGCATGCAGGTATCTCTTTTGCATGCTGATTCTGATGTCTTTAGGTCAGTGTACTCAGGAGTATTATAACTGGATCATACATTGTTCTATTTTTAATATTTAGTACTCTTCAATAGTGACTGTGCCTTCCCACTGACAGTGTGTAAATGTTTGTTTTCTCCCACATCCTTGACAACATCGTTTTTCTGTTGTTTTTGTTTTTGATAATAGTCATTCTCACTGCAGTGAGATGGAATCCCAATGTAGTTTTGATGTGCATTTCTCTGATGACTAATGGGGTGAGCATTTTTTCCATATAACCATTAACCATTAGTTATTTTTTTGAGAAGTGTCTGTTCAGCTCATTTACTCGTTTATTGACTGGATTACTTGTTCTTTTTGTGTTAATTTTTGAGTTGTTTATATATTCTGTATATTAATTGTCTCCAAATGAATAGCTGGAAAAGATTTTCTCTTAGTCTGTAGGCTGTCTCTTCACTCCGTTGATTGTTTCTTTGGCTGTGCAAAAGCTTTTTAATTTGCTGTAATCCTGTATGCCACTTCTTGCCAGTATTTACTGAGCTATTGGAAGAATTTAGGAAGTCATTATGCTAATATCTCAAAAGGCTTCCCCTATATTTTCCTCCAGTAGTTTCAAAGTTTCAGCTCTTACATTAAGGTCTTTGGTCAATTTTTACTTTATTTTAGTACAAAGTGAGAGATAGTGATCTAGTTTCAGTTTAGTACAGGTAGATTTCCAGTTTCCCGAGCACTATTTGTTGAAGAGCCTATTTTTTCTCCAATTTATGTTTCAGATCCTTTGTCAAAACTCAGATGGCTGGCTGGGCACAGTGACACATGCCTGTAATCCCAGAGGCTTGGGAGGCTGAGGCAGGAGGATTCAAGTTCAAAGCCAGCCTCAGCAACTTAGTGAGGCCCTCAGCAACTCATCAAGACACTGTGTCCAAATAAAATATAAAAAGGCTGAGGATGTGGCTCAGTGGTTATGTGCCCCTGCGTTCAATCCCTAGTACCCTAAACAAACAAACGAACAAACAAACAAATTAGATGGATAGTTGTAGATGTTTGAATTTGCTCCTGGGTTCTTTATTCTATTCCTTTAGTCTACAGGCTTATTTTTATGCCAATACCAAACTGATTTTTTTATGATGGCTCTATATGGTATATTTTGAAATCAAGTACTATAATGACTTCAACATTATTCTTTCTGCTAAAGATCACTTTGCCTATTCAGGATTTGGGGGATTTCCATTTGATTTTTAATTTTTTTTAAATTTATTCTTATTAGTTATACATATAGTAGAATGTATTTTGACATATTATACATACATGGAGTATCACTTCTCATTCTTCTGGTTGTATATGATGTAGACTTACATTGGTTGTGTGATCATATATGCACATAGGATAGTAATATCTTATTGATTCTACTATCTTTCCTATTCCCATTTCCCCTCCCTTTACTTCATTCTCTTTATCTAATCCAAAGTACTTCTATTCTTCACTAACCCTCCAAACCCTTATTGTGATTTTAAGGGTTTTATTTTTTCCTAGTTCTCTGAAGAGTGTCATTGGCATTTTAGTGGAGAATTTCATTTAATCTTTAGGTTGTATGGCCATTTTAATCCAGTCTATGGATATTTTTATTTTCTTCTTCAATTTCTTTCTTCAATGTTTTTTTTTAATTTTCATTATTGAGGTCTTTACTTCCTTGGTCAGGTTTATTCCTAGGTATTTTTAGGTTATTGTGAATGGAATTGTTTTCCTCATTTCTTTCTCTGTGGCTATATACTTTTTTTTATACCCATTTATGTGTTGATGGACACTTAGGTTGATTCCATGTCTTGACTATTGTAAATAATATTGCAATGAACATGAAGGCATATATTACAATTTACACTGTACCATTACACATTACTGTCTCTCTAGCTACTCTGGACTGAAAACCAACCATGTACTAACCATGAACTCACCATTTACAGAACCTTTACTCCTCTCTATCCTACAAATTTTCTTCATCACATTTTACCAAGAACCATGACACTATTAGGACAATGGATAATTTATTCCATCCTCTCTAGGCAATAGTCAAAAATTGAATCTTAGCTTGTCTGACTCCAAAGCCTGTATCTATTGTCTTTACCTTATAAAACTCCTAGGAGACCTAGCACATCTCTAGTCTTAATAAATGTTATATGAGTACCTACTTTTCACAAGATACAGGACACTGAAGGTTTTCTCATCTTAGCTTGCGATGGGCAGTTATTTAAATATAATAGATCATCTTCATAGCACAAAGAAAGAAGAGGCCAGACATAAGACAATCACCAGCCCATATGATACCTCCATGAGGTTTGGAAAAACACCTGTAATCCCAGCATCTCAGGAGGCTGAGGCAGGAGGCTCAAGAGTTCAAAGCCAGCCTCAGCAATTTAGCAAGACCCTAAGCAACTTAGCGAGACCCTGTCTATAAACAAAATATAAAGATGTTCTAGGAATGTGGCTCAGTGGTTCAATGCCCTTGGGTTCAATCCCTGGTACCAAAAAAAAAAAAAAAAAAAAAAAAAAAAAAAAAAAAAAAAAAAAAAAAAAACAACCTTCAAATCAACAAACAACAATAATTACAAAGTAGCAACAAAAAATAAAGAAAAAAGAAAAAGAGAAAAACACTTCTTTCTCAGCTCACCTAACTTCTATTTCTTATACAATGCATTGATAGAATAAGATCCTCTACTGCCATCTGCTAGAGAATTGTTGTAAAACACATACAAGTCTATGATAACTAACATTGTACATGGTGTCCCTGAAGGATATGCACAAACATTTGCATGGGTGGTTTGACCATGCTCTCCAAAGGGCTCCTGGTTCTTCCTTTCTATTTTCCCATGCTGGATTTATTTGCATTTTACTATTCTAAGAAGCACACAAGCATCTTTGCTGTTGTGATGAGATAGAACTGGACAGAAATAATTTGTCAATCTCTCCCATGAGAAAAGCTATGAAAATCTAAGAACATGCAGTCTTCCTATCCCTTTTCCATGGTAAGAGAGAAGCAATTTGCAAACTACACATGACTAATAGTCTTCACCTTTGTCATTTCTGCCTGGTGGACTTCACAAGTGACACCACCAACTCTGAGCATTTGGATAATTTTCTGTGTAGTAATTGCCTCCACATCCTGTGTGCCTCATTCTGAGGCCACAATTCTTCTCTAAGAGCAAGAGCTGAAAGCAATTGGAGAATTGGGATGCATAACACACATGCTGTTTGCCACATCAGTGAGCTCTCTTCTGATTGCTACTTATCCATTCATTAATCTTAGCTGAGTTCCTGTTATCAAACTAGTCTCTATACCAGATGTTGATATACAGCAATGAAGAAAACTTTACCTGCATAGTTAACTTGTGTTTACTTGCTAGATCAATAGTTTTTGCAAGTAGAAACACTATATTAAGTTTTTCTCTGCAACCCCACACTTGTGCCTAGAATAGCTCCAATATAGTCAGATATGCATAATGAGATTATATTTTTAGCATAGCATGATTGTAAAAATAAATCTTGCAAGTGGCCCAGTGTCTTGTAGGTGCTAGCTTATATGTGTTACTGAATGGCCAAACTGAAGTCAATCTTCACCAGTGTGTTAGTCAACTTCCATAACTGTGACAAATTCCTCAACTTATGAGGAGTCAAGATTTATTTTGGCTCACAGTTTCAAAGCTTGCAGTTCACAGTCACTTAGTTTCATTGTTTTTGGGCCTGTGGAAAGGCAACACATCATGTTGGGGAGTGTGCAGTGGAGCAAAACTATTCATTTCATGGTGGCGGAGAAGCAAAGAGAAGAGAGAAGGAGCTAAGGTTCTAATAACCCCTTTGAAAACACACCTCCAATGACCTAACTTCCTCCAAGATTCTGTTACCTACCAATATTGTCATTGGCTGGCTGCCAAGCCTTTAGTAAATAGGCCTTTGGGGGATCTTTAAACCATAACATCTAGTCTCCTGGTTTCAAAATACAAAGACATTATTTTAACCCAACCATTTATCAAATATTCAAACTCTGTGGGAGAATTTAAATGACAGTATATTGCTATAAACTGACAATATTAATTCTAGTACTTAGAATTTATTGAGAAACTCCTATATATAACAGCTTCATTGATCCAGACTTACTAGAAGTAAGTTAGAACCAAAAAAAATATTGTTATTGCCCTTTAGACCAGAATGTGTTGTACATCTTGATATTAACTAAGTATTTGACAAAAGTATCCATATCTTGATGGATAAGCTAATTTCTTAGGTAGGAAAGTAGACCCTTAACTAAATCACTAAAGTGTATCGACTACCAGATCTGTGTCAAATTGATAAGTTATCCTTAGCTGTGGGTTATTGGTATACATTGTTTAATACTTTTATCAGAAGCTCAAGTGAAGACCAATTTGCAGCTGCCACAGCCACAGAAGATAGAGTCAAGTTTAAAAAAAGATGATATTGACAGATGAGAATGAGGAGCTACAGAAAAATAAAACCAAATGTATTAGGAAAAAAATGGAATAGCCTGTATTACAGGAAGTCACTTGTGAGTTACATAGGATTTCTGGCTTGGTGATGACTCATGTGAGGAATGAATGAGATTTTAGAGAAATGAAACCTCAGATGAACAAATCCTGTGACGAGGCCTGCCAAAATAGAACAATTGAAATCTAGCTGCCAAATTAAATGTGGTAATAGTTCCACTGCTTTGTCTCTGGATATTAGTACTCCTAGAATTGTATTTCCTCTCTTAATGCATTTTTACATTCTAAGTACATTTACAGCTATTGAAAATTTTACCATGAGACTATACATAGTAATATTCTCCGTGGCTTTAGAAAATTGAAAGTCTCTCTTTAAAAAAATCATCTAATTTTAATTTTTTTTTATTTTTAATAGATACATAAAAGCACAAAAATTGTACAAATTAATGGGGCACTCTAATGTTCGCACACACACACACACACACATACACAATGTATACATTGTGTAATGTTTAAATCAGGCTAAACATATTTATGTCCTCAAACATTTATCATTTGTTTACAGTAAAAACTTTCAAAGTCTTTTCTTTTAGCTTTTGAAATATACAGTACATTACTGTTACATAATCACCATACTGTGCAATGGTACATGAGAAATCCTTGCTCCTATCTAGCTGTAACTTAGTACAAAATGAATAAACTTCCCTTATCTTTGCCCTACCTCCACTTTACTTTTTTTAAGGTTTTTTTTGGTCTTTTTTTTTTTATTGGTTGTTCAAAACATTACAAAGCTCTTGACATATCATATTTCATACATTAGATTCAAGTGGGTTATGAACTCCCATTTTTACCCCAAATACAGATTGCAGAATCACATCGGTTACACATCCACATTTTTACATAATGCCACATTAGTAACTGTTGTATTCTGCTACCTTTCCTATCCTCTACTATCCCCCCTCCCCTCCCCTCCCATCTTCTCTCTCTACCCCATCTACTGTAATTCATTTCTCTCCTTGTTTTTTTCCCATTCCCCTCACAACCTCTTATATGTAATTTTGTATAACAATGAGGGTCTCCTTCCATTTCCATACAATTTCCCTTTTCTCTCCCTTTCCCTCCCACCTCATGTCTCTGTTTAATGTTAATATTTTCCTCCTGCTCTTCCTCCCTGCTCTGTTCTTAGTTGCTCTCATTATATCAAAGAAGACATTTGGCATTTGTTTTTTAGGGATTGGCTAGCTTCACTTAGCATAATCTTCTCTAATGCCATCCATTTCCCTGCAAATTCCATGATTTTGTCATTTTTTAGTGCAGAGTAATACTCCATTGTGTATAAATGCCACATTTTTTTTATCCATTCATCTATTGAAGGGCATCTGGGTTGGTTCCCAAAACAGGCGGGTGGACCAATGGTACAGAATAGAGGACACAGAGACTAATCCACAAAGTTACAACTATCTTATATTTGATAAAGGGGCTAAAAGCATGCAATGGAGGAAGGATAGCATCTTCAACAAATGGTGCTGGGAAAACTGAAAATCCATATGCAACAAAATGAAACTGAATCCCCTTCTCTCGCCATGCACAAAAGTTAACTCAAAATGGATCAAGGAGCTTGATATCAAATCAGAGACTCTGCATCTGACAGAAGAAAAAGTTGGCTCCGATCTACATATTGTGGGGTCGGGCTCCAAATTCCTTAATAGGACACCCATAGCACAAGAGTTAATAACAAGAATCAACAAATGGGACTTACTTAAACTGAAAAGTTTTTTCTCAGCAAGAGAAACAATAAGAGAGGTAAATAGGGAGCCTACATCATGGGAACAAATTTTTGCTCCTCACACTTCAGATAGAGCCCTAATATCCAGAGTATACAAAGAACTCAAAAAATTAAACAATAAGATAACAAATAACCCAATCAACAAATGGGCCAAGGACCTGAACAGACACTTCTCAGAGGAGGACATACAATCAATCAACAAGTACATGAAAAAATGCTCACCATCTCTAGCAGTCAGAGAAATGCAAATCAAAACCACCCTAAGACACCATCTCACTCCAGTAAGATTGGCAGCCATTATGAAGTCAAACAACAACAAGTGCTGGCGAGGATGTGGGGAAAAGGGTACTCTTGTACATTGCTGGTGGGACTGCAAATTGTTGCAGCCAATTTGGAAAGCAGTATGGAGATTCCTGGGAAAGCTGGGAATGGAACCACCATTTGACCCAGCTATTGCCCTTCTCGGACTATTCCCTGAAGACCTTAAAAGAGCGTACTACAGGGATACTGCCACATTGATGTTCATAGCAGCACAATTCACAATAGCTAGACTGTAGAACCTCCACTTGGCCTCAGATAACACCATCCTGTTCTCAATATCTATGTGATTAACTTTTTAGATTCCAGATACTAATGAGATCATGCTGTCCTTGTCTTTCTGTGCCTGGCTTATTTCACTTAGCACTTCCATCAGTGTTGTCAGAAATGATAGGATTTCGTTATTTTTATGGCTAAAGAATATTCTATCATATATGTACCACCTTTTCATTAATCACTTATCAGCTGATGGATAGAACTATCCAAATAATTCAAAATAAATATTCAATTTTTGAAAATATTAGAAGAGTTTTCTCCCCTTCACATTCATCATTTTAAGATGACTTTTGTTAGTTCTGTTAACTGACAAAATGGTGAAGGATGGAAAATTCCCTTCATAAAAGTAAAAATGAAATTAGATTATGGTGAGTTCCTGGGAACTCATTCAGGAAACTCAGACAAACATCCTTGGATAAATCATTTTGCTGCAAGCAGGGCATTTTACTTCAAGGATGATATTGACAGAGAGTGTGACACAGATAGATGATAGGGAATTTGAAAAAACACCTCATGTAGAAACCTAGACTATCCAAGGAGTAATAAATACTAATGAAAGATATAAACATGGGGCTGGATTATTAAACTAAACTGACTTGATCTTTATAAATTGTTCATCTTCCAGAAGAGGAAACTAAGTTCTGAGTAGCTTGTTCAATTTCCCCAAAACAGAACTAGCTAGGGACAGATCTGGATATAATGTGATCCTAAGCCACAAGCCCCTGCTTTCTCACTTTATTAATATTTTGTCTTTTACTTAATGCAAGCCCAGTCTCATAGCCAGAAAGAAAATGAGTTTCTTCCCTCCATAAGCTCATGTAAATGCACATCCAGCATCTATCATTTTCACTGGTTTTCTTTACTCTAAAGAAGGATCTCTTACATACGTGTAATCCATGTATTCTGTCTATCTCCAAATAGCAGAATTAGGATCAAGGAGAGGAAATTCCAAGACAACTGAGATCTGTCATACAAATAAATATATAATGACAAGACCTTATCTGAAATGAGGTAGATTGCCTCTTAGAGGAGGTTTCGATACTGTATATACTCTGAAGAGAATCTTTGGATTTTAGGAGACTCTGTGGGGTAATTCACAAGGTCCTTTCCAACTCTAAATTTGTGTGCTCTCATAGTTATGACTTCCAGTGCCAGCTTACTGTTGGAATATCCATCCATACATGTGGCTTCACCTTTCCCGTGAAAGTTCCTCTTCTTCCAATTCCAAAAGTTTTTGTTTTCAAACTCTATGTGAATCAATGTTGAAATGATGGGGCAAATTTCTTGTTCCTTGAAATGAAGCTACTTATGGAATATATAAACTACTCAAGGCCTCCAAGAATGTTTAAGTTCAGGGTTTTTTTTCAATATATATAGATGGTTTCCTATTCTGGTAATAATGTATGAACTTTGTGAGAAATGTGAGGTAGAGTTTCAACAAAGAGCAATGTGTTTCTAATGATCCATATACTTTCTTCTTCCCAGGAGATGTTATGCTTCTTGTGCATTTGGGAGCAAGCCAATTCACCACATTTTTTCTTTTTTTTTCCTCCCCTTGTTTTCGGGGTTGAACTACTGAAATTTTGCCACTCATTTTATTTTGGGCAAAAATAACAAGAGGAAAATGCTCCAATTATTTTTATTCAGTTTTGTATTATAGGATTGTAGAGTAATAGTTTCTTGTAGTTAAAAGAATTTGGGATCAAGGTTGAGAGAATATTCCCTCAAAAATGATATTTCATAGTTTATACAATATAAACAAATAGTTCTAGAATAAATTCAACAGAATATACAGTATGATACCAGTTGGTATAGAAGAAACTGTACCTACCCCTTGAGTGTTCATAGCATAAATCTCTATTACACGATACCCCCACTCACGGAGGAGATGGTGCCCCCAACCTCACAGAGGGGGATCTTCCTCTTCCAAACTGGGGAACCAAAAAAGACTATATAGAATATATGATATAGGTTCTGGTCAAAACAGGGAAATGTTGGTCAAAGGGTGAAAACTTAAAACTGTATGATGAACGAGTTCTAGAGATCTAATATACAGTATGGCTGGTGGTGGATTTGTTTAATCTGATTGTGGTAATCATTACAAAATGAAAACATATGTCAAAGCATCATTCTATACATATGGAATATATTTAATTTTTGTCAATTGAATAGTTAAAATTTATAAATTAAATATTTAAAAAAATAAAATAATGGTATAAACCATCATTATTGTTAAATAATCTGCCCTAATACAAAAGAGATATGAAACTAAGATATTCCCAAGTGTACAGAAAGAGCCACCAAAGGAAAACATAAACAACATAAGTCAACTGTAATATAACAAATTGCATTTAACAACTGATTAATATAAGAATTTAGTAGTAATAATTGATAATGTTTGTTTCACACTCTGTACATGAGAGACAATTAGGGGACAGAGAATAGTCTGGACTTGCCTATAAACCTTTATGAATCTGAGATAATTTTCCAGATTTGCATGACTCATATTCTTTGAGAGCATTCTATTCTTTCTGGTCCAGACCTTGCTGAATCCAGACCTGTGTGTGCCTTCTCTTCTTCACTTTGGGCATATTTTTCCTTCCCCTGCTTTCCTGTGGGAACACACAACCTCAAAATCTCAGTGGTTTACAGCAATGAACAGATATTTCCTATCTGGATTGTATATCTGTGGCTCTGACTCATGTCCTCCGTTGCTCCAGGGTCTAGGTAGAAGGAGCTACCCAACTCTTGGGAAATGCCATATTCATGTTACAGTGAAAGGTCTGCTTGTGTCGTGGGAAGGATGGGAATGTTGAAAGAAAAAGTAGGTCCCTCAGTTCCTGTGTCCCAGTCAGGCAGGATTATTGGTGGCACGCGCACGTGCGTGCGTGTGCCCATACACACACACACACACACACACACACGAACCACAAGTGGGTGTGCACATCAAAGATTTACTGAAAGCAAAATTTCACTCAGCATAGACATCAAATGGTACAATCTCCAGCATGAGAACGACACTGGTTTCCCCCAGGGGATCCTATCTATGCACCCCTTTAGTTTCCGGTTTTGTCAGGCCTCAGAACCCTATTGATACCAACCAAGCTGGTGTGTTGATAGATTCCTTTTCAATGCTCAATTTTGGTGGTGATATTGACTAATTGGTTATGTTTCAAGGCTTGTTTTGCATGTGGGGAGGTAGTGGGGGTCTTTGTTCTGCCCTTGCAGTTTGTAGGTCCCCTGTGATCAGGGCTGAGACATCTTGTTCTCTTGAGAGAGGTGGTTGCACATCCAATCTTTTTATTATTATTACTATTATTATTATTATTATTATTATTATTATTATTTAGTTGTAGATGGACACAATACCTTGATTTTATTTTTATGTGGTGCTGAGGATTGAACGCAGTGCCCCATGTGTGCTAGATGAGCACTCTACTACTGAGCATACCCCCAGCACCTGCACATTCTCTCTTATTGAGAAATCTGATTTTATTTCCTCTATGACTGTGTCCCTGTCACTTCCCATCATTCCTTCTAATTCCTATCTATCCCAACTATCCAGTGGACCTTGCACACTGCCACTTCTGTTCCTATTTCATCTGCCCCAGCCAGCCACGGTGGGGCCTCTGAGAGCTCCTCATTTGTAGGGTTTATTGCATATCACCCATCAATGGGAGGAGAGTAAACAGCTGGGAGTGATTAGACTAGCTACCACAGCTGTATGCCTTTCTCCTTGCTGAATGGGTTTTTACCACAAGTGTTCTCACCCCCCAAAAGTGTAAGAATGTGAATTAATGCATATGTTAATTAGCTCAATTTAATCATTCCACGATGAACACATTTCAAGTCATCATGTTGTTTACTATAAATATATGATATTTTTGTCAATTAAAAAATAAAATATAATTAATAAAAATCTAAAAAAACTTATTTAATCCTGGAAAGTTGATTTTCCATGTCAGTTTTAAGATAAAAGTTTTGTTACTTCTTTTCAACTCTTATATAGCAAACTTTTAAACTTTTGGAATGATTTTGAATTTATAGAAAAGTTGCAAATAGTGTTGGGGTTGTGGCTCAGTGGCAGAGCGCTTGCCCGGCATGGGTGAGGTACTGGGTCCGATTCTTAGCACCACATAAAAGACTAAACAAATAAAGGCATGCTGTTCCTCTACAACTATGATTTTTTAAAAATATATTGAGACATGATTTGTATTCCCAGCTATTTTTGTTTATTTTTGGTATTTAAAGTGACTTGGTTTCTCTTGTGATTAGATCTTCCTGTAGTGTAATACCTCCCTCTGCTGATTTTCATCATTTTTTTCCATTTCCTCTTCTTGGAATATTTTGCTGAGGATGTTCTGTAGTGCAGGCTTTCTAGTTGTAAATTCTTTTAACTTTTGGTTATCATGAAAGGTTTTTATTTCATCATCAAATCTAAAGATTAGTTTTGCTGGATATAAGATTCTTGCTTGGCATCATTTTCTTTCAGAGCTTGTTATTCCACATTTTCTTTCAGAGCTTGTTGTTCCAGTCTCCTGGGTTGAAAAAGCTGTTGAGATACGAATTGGTCTCCCCCTATATGTGATCTGATTCCTTTCTCTTGTGGCTTTTAAGACTCTATCCTTATTCTGTATGCTAGGCACTTTCATTATAATGTGCCTTGGTGTAGATCTGTTGTAATTTTGTACATTTGGTGTCCTGTAAGCCTCTTGAATTTGGTTTTCTAATTCGTTCTTCACACTTGGGGAATTTTCTGATATTATCTCATTGAAGAGATTGTGCATTCCTTTGGTTTGAAACTCTGTGCCTTCCTCTATCCCAATAACTCTTAGATTTGGTCTTTTGATGCTGTCCCATAATTCTTGGATGTTCTGTTCAGAGTTTCTTACAATCTCTACGGTGTGATCAACTTTATTTTCCAAATTGTATACTTTGTCTTCATTATCTGATGTTCTTTCTTCCAAGTGATCTAGTCTGTTAGTTATGCTTTCTATTGAGTTTTTTATTTGATTTATTGTATCCTTCATTTCAATAATTTCTTTTTTTTTTTTTAGAGTCTGTATCTCTCTCTTGAAGTAATCTTTTGCTACCTGTATTTGCTCTCTTATCTCATTGTTGGAGTGATGAATTTTTGCCTGTTTTTTCTCATTTAGGTCATTCTTTAATTCACAGATTATTTTAATTATGAACCTTCTGAACTCCTTCTCTGACATTTCATCATCTTTGCTGTCCATGGGTTCTGTTATTATAGTGTCTGGTTTGTTTGGGGCACTTTCCTCCCTTGTTTTTTTATGTTGTCTGTGTGTCTTCCTTTCTTGCTGTGTGGATCTGAGATATTACAGTTTCTTCTTTATTTTCTTGTAGTACCCATGCAGATTATCTATACCTCACCTTGATGTTGGGTTTCCATAACCTGCTGGTGTCCCTCAATGAACGTTACTGCATCCTGGATCTGGGTCCTGTGCAAGTTGGTGTGAGTGGACCTGGGCCACTGGGCTTGACCTCCTGTGGTAATCAAGGTTGGAAGGTGTGGTCCTGCACTCTGGTGAGTGTCTACCCTGCCAGGGAAGGGCAAAAATTGCAAATATAATATAGAGAGTTCCCATCCAGCTTCCCCAAAAGCCAAAACTTAGAAACCAATATTTTATTACGTTACATTACTGTTAAATAAAAACCAGTTTTATTCAGATTCCACTAGTTTTTGCACCAATGTTCTTTTTCTGTACCTGGTAGCCAATCTAGGATTCCATATTGCATTTAATCATTATGTTTCTTTGGCTTCTCCTATTCTGTGGCATTTTCTCAGTCTTTCTTTGTTATCATGATCTTTTAGTTCTGAGGAATAGTGATCAGATACTTCGTAGTAGAATGCACCTCAATTTGGGTTTGTATTTTTTTTAAATGCTCAGTGATAATGGAGTGATAAGTGCTGGCAAAGATTCTATCAAGGTAAAATTCCCCCTTCAGCAAAACATATCAAAGATATGTGATATCAATATGATATCACTAGAGATGTGACACTTAGTCATTTGTTTAAAGTGGTGTTTGCTAAAGTTCTTCACTGCGATGTTACTTTTCTGCTTTCAATACTCTCTTATGGGGGGAGGTGAATCACTGTCTAGCTTACATACAGGGTAGAGGGCGATGATGGCATTAAAGTCCACTTCCTAGAGGAGGCAGCATACACATAAGTAATTTGGAGTTATTCTCTAAAGGTTTGTTCTTTCCATTTAACCTACTTATTTATTCAATCATTTATTCATATCAGTGAAGACTCATGTATATTTATTTTATACTTTAGGTTGTAGCACAATACTGTGCAGTTTATCTTGTTTCAGATTGGCATTTATTTCTCTTTGGCATGCCCTACTTTTTTTTTTAGCATTTATTTGCTTTCTAGAACTTCAAGATGATCCAATCAATCTTGTGCCTTTCATGAATATGTCTCACCTCAGAGTACATACTAGGGTGTTTAATATAAGGTTGAATAGCAATGGTAACAATAGAACACTATTTTAAAATTTCTTATCTCAGAGGAGGCTCTTAGAACATTTTGCCATTCAATATGAAAATGCATTGTATTTAGCTATTAAATGTAATAGAATTCTGATAAAAAACATTTATTTTTACTGTCTTTGAAATATGATGATACTTATAGGTAGCCACAAAAGTTTTGCTTACCTATGCTATATTTATATTTAGGCAAATTGCTTTATTGGTAGGTATTAAAATTATATTCTTTAATTTTTAAAATGTAGAATATTTGCATTCCTCTCTATAAGTGAGTCTGGACTATAATGTTTTGTTCTTATACTATCTTGTATTTTTTCTATTTTATTCTCTCTCTGTTTTTTAGCCTCTAAAAAGATGGTATAAGACTAAAAGTATCTGTTCCTCAAATAGAATTTGTTAGCAAAAACAATTTTGGCACTTCCATTGAAATTGATTTCTTAGTGCTGATTTAATTGATTTAATTCTCATGTACATAATGCTTTTTATATTTTGTAATTATTTTAAGTAAGATATATTTTTTCCAGGAACCAGGCACATAAAGTTTTAAATATATTCTCCAACCTGTATTTCTTTACCATTTAAATAATTTGCTATTGTATCTATAGGCATTAAGTATTTTTTAACCCAAATATTGTTCCATTTGTGCCCTTTTCTATTTATTATAAGAGATCTTGCCTAAGAATTGTCTGCTATATTAGTTCTTTAAAATATTCAGTTTTGGTCTTTGTGTTGTATTTTATTAATATCAGCTATCTTGTATATTTTATTCACTCTAATTTCTGTCTAATCTTTTTACTTCTACCTCTTCTGAACACTATTTTATCTGCTTCACATCCTTGTGATGCTTTTATTTCTGTTTGGTTCAAAAATTCCAAGGTAGTATTAAATATATATTCACAACATATTTGTCATTCATTCTGTCAAAAGTTGGAATTTAACCACCTTCCCATTGAATGTGGGGTGAACTTAGTGAAAACCTTCTCACAAATAGGATGGGGCAGAAATGATGCTAAATTATAAAATGTATGGCTTCTGCCTGGTGCTGGCTGTCTCTCTCTCTCTCTCTCTTTCTCTCTGTTTCTGTGTGAATCCAGTCACCATCCCGAGAGGACACACTAACCACTGTTATGATTTATATATTAGGTGTCCCCCAAAGCACATGTGTGAGACAATGCAAGAGTTTTCATAGGTGAAAAGATTGGGTTAATGAAAGCCTTAACCCAATGGGTGAATTAATCCCCTGATGGGATTAACTGAGTGGAAACTGTGAACTGTAAACCTGCTGGAGGAGGTGGGTCCCTGGGGGCACACCTTTGGGGTCTAAATTTGGTGAGCTGAGCTTAGTCTCTCTCTGCTTCCTTAGCATCATAGGAGACTTCCCTCCATCACACTCTTCTGCCATGATGTTCTGCCTCTCTTGGAGCCTGGAGGAATGAAGTTGACTGTCTAGGAACTGAGACCTCTAAAACTGTAAACTCAAAATAAACTTTCCTCCTCTATAATTGTTCTTCTCAAGTCTTTTAGTCACAGCAGTGAAAAAGCTGACCAAAACAGCAGCCCTGTGGAAGACAAAGGAATCAGCTTGTCAGAACCTAGCTCTTATAAACCCAAGTTAAGCATTGGTGCTAAAATGATAATGGCCATCGTTTTACATCTTTATCCTACTAGAATGGATCCCTTGGAATCCTCGTTGGAAGGTCTTCCCCTTCCCAGCATTTTTGTGTTTGATTCTGCTGGACAGAGTGATATCTATCCTGATATCCCTTCAGGAATAAAAGGCTTATTGCTCCTGAGACTGGCAGTGGCACCAGTAGACAGGTCTCCTTCTGATATTCTCTCACAATCCAAGGTCATGACATCCTCCCAGATCATCCACAGATGTAAACTGGGAGCACTGAAGGCCCTAACTCTTGCCTTACCCAGAATAATTTTTAAAGACCCTCGGTTCTTTTGTACTCCCTACAGGATTGGCTGAGTGTTGATATCTCTGCTCAGTCCTGCCTTCTTCCTTATTTCTGGTTGTAAATTCCAGGCACATTCTCATACAGATCTCCTACATATTTGTCTCTGTCTCAAAGCCTGCTTTCCATGACAATATCCCAGCAGTATTACCAGCCAGGAAACAATTTCTGTCCATGTCTTAACTTGTACACTTTCAAGCCATAAGTAGAATTTAAATTCAGACACAAATACACTGGAGGCACCAGTCTTTGCCTCTAAGTCCATAGGAGAGACTTTATTTTACCACCTGGCACCTGAGACAGGCTTCCTATTAATTCTGAGCCCATGGGAAGGTGCAAGTTTTCCACCTTCTTGCTTAACATGGAGGGGTGTTGTTACATCAGCCTTCAGGTAACACTATGGATTTAAGTCTAATTTCTGCCCAATGCAGCCAATGTACCACTTCCTGCCTGAGTCAATGATAAAGGTTCACTCACATTTACAATTTTGGTTTGCAGTTTCCTCTTAAAATTTGCATTGGGAATTTACCTTACTTTGTTCAGGTATCCAATTAAAAGCAATTTTTGGTATACTTTCTGGCATTTTAAAATGTTCTCCTCTAAAGAGGTATAAAATGATATGGTCTATTCTAGTGCTGGTAATGAAAATCTTCTCGTTATAAATGACATAAACACTTATTTATTTAATGGTTTTCTGTAAGTTTGATTTGTGAGAGTCATCCTTTCAGAGGTCTATCCTTGTATGAACTGATGTAAAGAAGTTTCCAAGCTTGAAAGCACAAAATCTCAAATTTATAGCTGTGGAAACTTCAAATATAGACGTACATAGTAAATGCCTAAGCAGCTAATATGCTCAACTCAAAAGATTTCTGTTTAGCTGAACACATTGTTTACTAAATAAATCAGGTCTGTGGGTTCATTTGATTAAGAAAGTCTGATTGGATTATATATTTCTTTCTCCTTTTAAACCCTTATAACTCTAAAACCTGGCTCAGAGCCCAGAAACTATGAAGGCTCAATATCTATATTTTGATGGATATATTTAGCAAGTGTTCTTCCTCATTCTTTGCTTTTTTTCCAAAGATGAAGAGGAAAATAGAGTTTGTTGGAATGAAACTGAATAAGTTACATATGGTTTTTCCACCTTATAGAAAAGTAAGGCCAGCATGTCAGCTGGGTTATTAATAGGGGAAATACAACCCTGGCAAACAGGAAATCACCATAATAAAGATCTGTTTCTCTCTGTCCTTTGTAGTATCACAGAACTGGCCCTTCTCAGCTTAGTCAGGAAAAAGAAAAAAAGAAAAAATTTCACTTTCTACTAATGAAATGTTTCCAAATGAGTCCTAGAACATTTTTCTTTAGTTTTAATAAGCTTTGAAAGAATATTCCCTTTAAATACTGCCCCCACACAATGAATATCTTTCTCTGCCATCTGAAAAATATCTTCAATAAAGACTTTTGTTTGGCTCTAAAAATTTATTTTCCATTAAGGTATTATGTTGCAGGACATGTAAATGTTTGTCCCCAAATGAAATGGACTTGCATTAAGGTAAAAGACTCATCTAAAAATTAAACTTCCACTTTCTTTCAAGGAGTAATGTAGAGTCCTTTCCACCCATTCTTTGATGAAGAATATTAATGTGGCAGTGGACACAAATCTTCATGCCAGAAGAGTGTTAGAGATTTTTAAAAGGAAACTGCTGCTTAATATGTTGATATTATAATAGGTGGGAAAGAATGAGCTTGGGAGTCAGTTTAGGGTCATCCTTCCCCATCTTTCTTTGTGCTTAGCCCACCATTGCCATCAATAATCCTCTTTTCTTTCTTCTCAACAAGACAATCTTGACTGTCCTGTGTTGCACTTTCTGTTTTTAGTAGATGAAAATGTACTTCGTGTTAATTGTTAATAGACCGATACTGTCTTGATCTGATACCACTTTACTACACAATGTACAAGTGAAACATTGATTTTATTTCTAGTTTGAAATAGAGATGTTTAGGAGAGTTGCATAGGCTATTACTTAGGCTGGAGCAGATGATTTGGTTTAATACTCCTTTCAAAGGCTCCTAAAGTCAGAAAGCCTATAATCTACCTCTGAGGTAAATTCCAATATGGGTCATAGAGAGGCCACTCCATAACTGATGCTGTGCAAAGATTTTTCTTTCATACCATTCTGCAGTTATTTGAAACATCCTGTCCTGGGATGAAGATTGAGGTTGCTAATGAGCACATGGCCAATTTGCATTAAACACAAATGGGCTCAGTGAGTGTTTAAAAAGTTGATCCTAGCAACTTTGGTAATGATGGGGATAGTAGCAATTATTTAAAAATTATAAAGTTACCCTTAATATCTCAAATTGACTTTTCACTGTAGCATTGTAGAGAACTGACTGAATCAAGGACTTTTCTCTTGTGAATCTACAAAATTTCAGAAGGGAGGGGCATGAACTCCAGAAACTTGCCGACAAATTGTGGTGACAGCCTCTTGGTGGCCCCTGTTGATCCCTGCCTCCTAATACTCACACCTGGTGTTTCCTCTCCAGTGAGTATGGGCTGGACCTGGTGACTCTTAACAAACAGAATGCACCAAAGTGATGGGATATCACTTCTGAGATCAAATTATGGAAAGACTATAGCTTCTGTTAGGGCACTTTCCTGAGGAAAACCAACTTCTGTGTCATAAAATTCCCTATGGAGAGGCCATATGGAAAGGAAACAAGGGTGACCTTGGCCAATAAACAGCAAGGAACGGAGATCCTCAGCACAACAACATGAAGGAACTGAATCTTTCCAACAGCCATGTGACTGAGTTTAGAAGTGGATACTTGCTCAGTCAAGTCTTTAGGTGAGACTGCTGTCTCAGGTGACACCTTCATGGTGACCTTGTGAGAGACTCTGGGCTGGAGAATGCATTTAAGTCATATACAGATCCTAACACAGAGAAACTGTGAAAAATAATGACTATTTTTAAGTCACTATCTTTAGGGATGATTTGTCACACAGCAATAAATACATAATGTAAACATAAATTAGATAGAACTATTCTAATCTAATTTCTGTTTTTGGAACTAAGGGTTGGAGAAATCTAGTTTGGGTTGATAAGAAAGTTAAGAACTAGTGTGCAGTTATCAATGTTTTTTATTTATTTTTTTGAAAACGAATATTTTATACTTAATAGATGTGTTCTATGAGCTAAATCTCAATGAGACAAAATATATTTACAATAGTGTCTTAGAGTTTGAAATTCATTGCCAGAACTCAAGAACAATGGTCAATGATTATGGTGGATTATAAATAGAAAAATATTAAAGTTGAGCCTTAAATTGTAATGTTATAAAATATGAAAGTGGTGGCATATATCGCTATTCTCCTGTATCTCTGTAACTTATCAATTGGAGTTCAGTGTAGACCATCTCCCATCATTCCTTTCAAATACTTTATTAGATAAGATCGTCAAACTTTTTCTATTCAGTTTCACAATTTCATTCTGTTTTTATTTTGCAGTGCTGGGGATCAAAGCCAGTGCCTTATTCATATTAGGCAAATGCTCTGTCACTGAGATGTATGGTCAGCCCTAAAGGCATTTGAATTTGCAATACCTGTTAAGAGGAACCTCATCACATGATCCCAAGTAAAAAAAAAATAATCTTATGAACACACATCATCGAGTACAAGGTCCTAGACCTGATGTTTAGAGGCAAAGATGGAGTGGTCTATTCTCCATGCTCAGGTAAGTAGCAACAAATTAAGGATGAAAGAATACCACACCATGCATATAATATTAATAGAAGATGCCCAATGCCACAGAGAGATATCAATGAAGTGACATGAGATTTCAAACATTGTGTGAGTTAAGAGGACCAGAGAGTATCACAGAGGACATATAAAGGATATCACCTACAATAACTCAGTCCCTTGTTAGTTTCACTCCAGCAATGAATGACTCTGTAGCACAGGAGAAATAGCGCCGGATCCTTAAGGAATGACTTTCCTGAGGCTGTCTTCTTTCCTGCTGACACACACTACAGTTGGCCCCAGGTATTCCTTTCACCTGACTAGCCAAAATCATTCTTTCAGTATGACTAGATCCCTAGTCCTTAGGGGCCTGATCACGTTGCACTCCTCACATATGATGTTGTATATGAGGTGTCCCTTAAAATCTCCTCTGTCAATACAGGAGTATTCATAGGTGAAAGAAAAGATTAGATTATGAGAGCTATAACCTAATCAATCCTCCTGATTTGAAAGGATTACTGTTCTGGGTTGGTGGGGATTGGTTAGATGAGGTGGGTCATTGGAAGTGTGCCTGGATGATTTCACCTTCTCTGCAGTCCCTTCCCCTCTCTTTTTTTCTGCTTCCTGTCGCCATGTGTGGAGCTGCTTTCTACTGCTGTGCTCTTCTGCCATGATGTTCTACCTCACCCCTGGGTGCAGAGCTAAGGAGTGAGCTTACCATGGGCCGAAATCTCTGATACCATGAGACAGAATCATCTTTTCCTCCTCTAAGTTGTTCTTGTCAGATCTTTTGGTTACAACAATATAGAGTTGATCATGGGCAGATTGGCAGGTTTAAGATTGGCTGACTGCAAGCCACATTTCTCAAGCCATCCCTAGTTGGTTCCCCATTCTTGAGTTCTATGCTTACTCTGGAAGGCAGTTCACACAAAGGGGATATTTGGGATATGCCTTGAAACACAGTGGTTAAGGTGGATGGCAGTGTAATGGGAAATGCACAACGAGATGGGTGAAATATGCCAGATACACAGCCTAAAGATAATGGTATAAAAATCTTCCTTGTCCTCAAACCAGGAGTCTTCTGAGGCCAAACAGCTTAGTTTATAGAATTGTCTTCACAATGGGAGTATTTTATAATGCCTAATGTTTGTCTCTAGAAGATGGTCTAAAGAAATTTGACACTATGGCTGGTTTTATTGACACAACAAGGATGCTTAGAGAATGCGCATTTTCAGTAGCTTTTAAAATAAAATATATATCACTTAGGGATTTGATGTAGATCATAATGAAAAGAGGGGTCTAACAGTGACCTGTAAAGTATGGGATGGCAAAAGATGTGAAAATATTGAAGTTTCCCTCTTGACCTCTAAATAAATTTACTTCTTTGAAATGTCGGTTGTCATAGTAACAGAACTGTGGAATTATGAGACAGGAGGAGATATTGTAATTTCAGGACCATTAAATCCATTACCAATACTGTTTTCTCTCAATCAAACGTGGAGAGGGGTATATTGACTCTCAAGAGAAATTCCTGATAACTTGAGGTTGATAAATTCTATGAAGACCTTTTTTTCCCCTGTGTTATCATGGAGTTTTAGGATAGAAGGGTACTGTGGGAAATTACAGAGGACGGAATAGATTTTGGGAGCAGAATGAATAATGGCACTGTGCTGGGAAAGAGTAGATTAGAGTGAGTATGGGGATTTAAGACATATTAAAGGACAATAAGACATTACAATGTTTTGATCAGAGTTGTGAGATGAGTGGAACTGAGCTCAACATCAGAAAAAGAGTCAGTCATGCTGCACAACATAGAATGGGTGAAAGGAAAATGAATAATTAAATCCTTGGGAAGCCATTCTAATAGCTCAAGCTGAGGAAATAGAGCATATATTACCATGACATCCTTAAACATAATGATCTCAAAGAGCATTCCATCTATTAAATTGAGAAGGCAACAGGAGAGAATTCAGAACCATCACTAAGTTATTTGAACTTTCAATGAGAAAAACATGCAATTCCATTACTCAGGTTACATTGGGATTTGAAACATAGACTGAAGTATTTCTAGGTTCCCCACAATCAATTCCAATTTTGCAAAGCTTTGAGGAGATGGAAATTCAATGAGTGGTGTTAATCCTGCTGAGAATAAAGTGGAAACACTCTTCAGAATTTGAGACTGATTTCTGAGTGTATCAGAGATGTGGCCTAATCAGCTGCACAGAAATTCCATGGAGGCCTAAAGGCACAGTAAGGAACAAGGGATTAAAGAAACTGGAATAGTACCTTTGGTACTGCCCCTGAAGATAAAACTTAGTCCTCAACTCCATGTGGCACAGTCATCCTTCTCTCCTGACCCATGTGCATGTGTGCTGCAGGCCTCTGCTCCAGGGACCCTGATTGCTTTGAGCTCTCATACTCTGTGAGCTTCAGAGACCACTGGGTAGCATCTTTTGAAGACCTATGTTCATGTCACTATTATTTATCCATGTCTTTTGTGATTTTTTAAAATTTTCTCACTAGACAAAATAATTAGTAAAGGTGAGTATATTGTCAGCCAAGCCTAAGACAAGACTTGCTCATATTATGCCCTTTTTTTCGGGGGTGGGAGTGGATACCAAGGATTGAACTCAGGGGCACTCAACAACTGAGCCACACCCCCAACCCTATTTTGTATTTTATTTAGAGTCACTGAATTTCTTAGCACCTTGATATTTCTGAGGCTGGCTTTGAACTCATGATCCTACTGCGTGAGCCTCCAGAGCCACTAGGATTACAGGCATGTACCACCATGCCTGGCGGCATATCATACCCCCCCCCCCTTTTTTTTGGAACTATCAGAGAATTATCAGATCTCAGAGTTAGGAATCTGTGCACCTTTGATTCTCAAGAAGTATTTAAATCATATGAACAATGATTTTTCCCTCTGACACTGCTAGATTCTCTGATCAGTATTTTTTTTTGTTTTGTTTTTCAGCTTTAGAAAAGTGTTCAGGATTAAAGTGGGCTATTTGGGTACTAGTTTATGTCTTTCTGGTTTCAGTTAATTTTTACCATCATTTTCTTTTCCCTGTGATTTGCCTGACTTAGCTTTTTATTTATTTTTCTTTTGAATTTCAAATTCTTGTTAAAGTAAACTGGCGATACAAAATAATGTTCACAGAAAAAATATCACCCTCTCAATTTATTGGCTAAGTCATCTTTTCATTTTGATGGGAACAAACATCTCTTTTTCATTAAATCAACATATATGAGGCTTTTTAAATCTAATGATCTATTTTCCAATTTGGGACATCATTTTTCATATAAAACCATCCTTTCTGAGTTAAATAACTTCCATTTACTTATCAACTTTGAGAAATAACCTCAATAAAACAGTATTTCTGTGATGAAGTGTACACCTTTCATAAATGGGCTGTCGTCTGCAGTTATCAAATGGCAACCCCCAGTTCTCTCTTTGCTGCTCTGACTGGTCTGCACCAATATCTGCCCTTATCATCTGTTGTCCAATTGTAAGCACTGTGCAAGCCAGTTTGTTCATTGGCATCTCTTCAACCCAGTCTTTGGTTTCCTCTCCTTCTGTCTAGCCACGTTTGTCTAATGATTTTTAATGCCAAGATAACTATAGAACTGCAGTTTGAGGGCTGGGCATGGTGGCACATGCCTGTAATCCTAGTCCCTCAGGAGGATCACAACATCAAATCCAGCCCAAGCAATTTAGCAAGGGCCTAAGCAACTTAGTAAGACCC
This sequence comes from Marmota flaviventris, assembly GCF_047511675.1. Taxonomy (NCBI): domain Eukaryota; kingdom Metazoa; phylum Chordata; class Mammalia; order Rodentia; family Sciuridae; genus Marmota; species Marmota flaviventris. The sequence goes on from NC_092499.1 coordinate 153,480,322, forward strand.
TGACTCAAAATAAAAATAAAAATAAAAATAAATTAAAAAAGGGTTGGAAGGTGGCACAATGATTATATGCCCCTGGATTCAATCCCTGGTACAAAAATAAAAAGAACCAAGTTTATCTCCAGGCCCTGGAATGTTGTGGGAAGCCAGATACAATGCTGATTTTTACACTTATTTCTTTTCAAAATAAGGGAATCCTAATTTGCCACACTGGCATTTTGTATTTGTAGACCTCAGGGAATGCAAATGAATCCTTTTGTGAAAAGAAAAGCAAATCTCAGACACCTGAGGAAGAAGCCACCTTCCTTGAAGGAAAGCCAAGTCCTTCACTAGACTCTGACATTTCCCTTCTTTAAAATATATATATTCATTTTACTTATAAATTGGACTCAATGTGATATTCTTATATATGTCTATACCATACATTGATCATATTCATCCACCCTCCTTCCCCTTTACCTCCAACCCTTAGCACTCTTCCTAGTAATGGTTCTTAATAATTTCTTTTATGTTTTTGGGTGATGTTATTTTTTAGATTTCTTATATGAGAAAGAACATATAATGCTTGCATTTCCATATCTGGCTTATTTCACTTAACATATTGTCCACCAAGATCAAGATCAATGTTGTTATATTGATCTTGTTGAAAATGTGAGGATTTTATTTTTCTTTGTAACTGAATAATATACTCCACTGAGTATACATATACTATATTTTCTTTATCCATTCATATGTTGGTGGCCACCTGGGCTGATTTAATATCTATTGTGAATAGTACTGTAAAAAAAAACCATAGGCATAGGCAGTCATCTCATTTGTATACTGATTATATTTCCTCTGGACATATACTCAGGGATGTGGTAGTTGGATCATATGATATTTCTTTATAGGTATATTTGGAAAAGGCATTTTGAGATCACTTTTTTTTCATATGAGCATAGGACTTGTTTCCAAAGAACCACACCTATTTACTTTTAATAAAGTAAAAAAAGGAGCCACGTACAAAGAAGAGAAAATGTGGCACAGTAAAAAGGCCACGAACTTTATGGCTCTGGATGCCCTGATGAGGCAGAATTTGAGCTGGGGGTTCTTAGTTTCACCAAGTGAAAAATAGGACTAATAAGAAATTTATATAATTACTGTTAAAATTGAAGGAGATAGTGTGTATGAAAAAATCAAAATGTTACAGAATGTTGTGTCATATTTTATATTTGTACATACATACATGTCTTTCCAAACAGGGAATCACAGAGAAGAATTTTCATTTCTCATTAAAAAAAGGATAACTTTGCTCAGTATGTTGAATACGTTTGGGGATTGCTTTTATTTTCCCCAACACACATAATATTGTACTGAAGTCTGGAGAGGTATTTCTAGTGTGATTTCCCAAGATGTATTACTCTTATGAGAGGAGAAAATATGAATCTATGCTATTTATTAGGGGCTTGAATTATACCAGGAATTGGTAACCATAGAACAGTAGCAGATTTAATTGTGATTATCAGCAACAGATGTGAACATTAATGGTAAATTTAAAAGTAAGCAAGGTCATTTAAAAACATCCCAGCATTCTTGCACATTTATGATCACTTTGTTTCTATGATGGAATTTTATGTCAATCAGCTAGGATAATGTTAATGCTTGGATCTTGAATGGCCCCCAGAGTTCCATATGTTAAAAGCTTGGTTCCCATAGTGTCATTATTGAGAGGTGATGGAACCTTTATAAGGTGGGAAGGTCTTTAGGTCATTGGGGGTGTTTTCTTGAAGGGGATTGTGGAACCCAATCCTTCCCTTCTCTCTCTTGTTCCCTAGACATGAGGTGAGTGGTTTTACTTTGCCACAGACTCCCACCATAATGCACTGTCTTGCCACAGGCCCAAAACAACAGGGTGAACTGATCATGAGCTGAAATCTCCAAAACTGTGACCCCAAAATAAATGTTATTTCTTATAATTTGATTACCTCATATTTTTGTCTTAGTGATGGAAAGCTAATATAGTTACACTACACAGATATTTGGTCAAACATTAGTGTAAATATTGCTGTAAAGATTTTATTTAGATGAGATTAACATGTAAGTCAGTAGATATCAAATAAAGGAGATTCCCTTCCATAAGCTGGGTGGGCTTCATCCAATTGAAGGCCTTAAAGGAAAACAGATGCAATTACTTGAGAAATTCTGCCTCCCAAATGTCTTCAAACTCCAGCTGTGACTCTTCCCTGGGTCTCCATCCTGCTGGACTGCCCTTTAGATGTTGGATTTTGCAGTTTCTGTAATCTCATGAGGCAATTCTTTAAAATAAATTTCTATATGTATATAAATATCATATTTGTTCTGCTTTTCTGTAAAACCTACTAATACAATTTCCTTTCCCCCCCACCTCCTTCCAAACCCAGGCAGGGACAGCCAGGGAAATAAAAACTGCTCTTTCTTCTCTCCTCTCTGCTCAGCTTCTTCCTAGTGGTAGCATATTTTTCACTCATATGTGCTATTTGTCTCTCTCTCTCTCTCTCTCTTACATTTTTTTCTTTCCTACCCTCACCTATTTATTGGCAGAGGGACTGACCCACTTGGGGCGGCAGACCAGGTGAATGTTCTGTGGCAATCACCTTAGAGACAAGTGTACAAGCTGCATGGATGGGGTCTTGTGCTGATGCTTCATGGAACTCTGGGAGGAAGAGCGGTTCCGTCAGGAAAGAGCAAGACCAGAATCCATTTTAAAATTGGTCATGACCTCTGGCTATACTTGATATTTCTAGATGATATTCAGACTTTATTTAGATGAAAATAAAGTTTTCAATTGATTCTCTTGATTTGGAGCTTGGCAGACTATTATTACACTCACAAATTCTATCATCATTAGTTGAGGCAATAGTAATACATCAACCAAGTTGTTGGCCAGATCTTACCCCTTCTCACAACAATGAGTTACATTTGATGTAAAAATCATATTCCTAGGGCTGGCTCAGTGGTAGAACACTTGCCTGGCATGTATGAGGTCCTGGGTTTGATCCTCAGCACCACATAAAAATGAATAAATAAAAATAAAGGTATTGTGTTCAAAAAGTCATATTCCTAGATGGAATTATTCAATTATCAAAAGTCATCTATCATGAGGTTTACCTATAACTGTAATACAGGAATAAATTTAAAATTAGTCTAAAATTCATATGTAATTGAAAAGGTACAAGTGTAAGAAAAATACTTTTGAAAGCAACTAATTAATTAAAAGGAAATTTTCCTTTCATACCAGATGAAATAATCAAATGTTGAAAGGTAGCACCAAATTTAATAATTTTAACAGATGAAAAAGTCACATAGTACACAGAAATTATATTCCTTCCTTTGATAAAATAAGTTAAACATTTGATGGTATTATTTTAAAGATCACTAGACTTAAATGTGTGACTATGAGGCTGATTGTTGAAGACCTCCTCAGAAGCAATCATGGACCATAAATTTGTTTGGAGTTTAACAAGAAAACATTGGAAAGTTTGAAGTATAACATGAATAAAACCTGGCTGATATATTTAGGAAGATTGTCATATGAAGAATGGATTTTAGGATGTTGGCAGTGAAAGTTAAGAGGGTGGTAAAAATACAGTAATTTTGGCAATGATGCTGTTGGCCTCAGTTGAATTGATGATAGAATTGATGGATATGTTGGAAATCAAGATAATAGTGTTTACTAATGGGTAAAAACTAAAAAGGAAGGGAATTTCAAAGATGTCACAGTATGCCCCATTAACATGTTTTTACTTTCTCTGCTTTGAGTTACCTGCAATCAATTGAGATACAAAAATATTAAATAAAAATTCCAGAAATAAAAAAAATCCATTAGTTGAATATTCATGCTGCTCTGAGAAGTGTGATGAAATCTTGACATTCCACTCCATGCTGCCCAGGAAGTGTCCAGCATATCCTGACTTCATATACTACTGTTAGTCACACAGTAACCATCTCAGTTATCAGATCCACTCTCAGAGGTATCACATTACTGTGTTTAAGTAAACATTGTTTAATAGCCCCAAAGCACAAGAGTACTGATGGTATCAATTCTGATATACTAAAAATAATCTGTTAATGCTTCTTTTAAGTGAAAAGCTGAAAGTTCTTAATTTAATAAGGAAAGAAACAATCATATGCTGATGTGCTGATATTGCTAAGATATATCATGAATTGTCATTAATCTGCTCATCTGCCTATGTTATATATTAAACTTCATTATAGGTATGTATGCAAAGGGGGAAAAATAGTCTCTACAGTACTATCAGAGGTTCCAGGCTTCCAGATGCCTTTTTTTTTTAAGGAAAAAAAAGGTTTATTGCTTTGCTAGCAAAGGAGAAACACAGGGAACTCCTGTCCCAGAGGCTGTGATTCTGCCCATCAGCAGGAACTGGAGGCTTTAAAGAGGTGATTCAAAAGCTACTTTCCATGTGTTCTCTGTAGGAGATGTAATTCACTTGTTAATTTGGGAGATAGTTCTTTCTGAGCTCTTCTGGTGCCATCCCCAAAGTCTGGATTACTTCATACCTATGATGGGTGAGTGCCCAAGGACAGATAACTCTGTCTAGGATAAGGAAGAAAGGTAATCCTATTTCCCCTGAGATTAGGGAAGAGAGATTAGGGAGGATAGGGAGAGAGGAAGAGAAACATGTCCACTTTAAAAATAAGTTGCAGTAGCAAAGCAGCTAGGGCTATATTCAAAGCATAAAGTGGACCACTGTTACATTTCCCCACTACATTTCATTTCCATTGGAAAATGGGCAACAACATCTCCAAGCTGCTTCTTGCTAAAAGAGGGTGAGGTTGGGGGAAGTAACCCCAAATCCTTGTTTTCTATGGGGTGGCAGAAGGCATGAACAGTTAAAGGTATTCAGCATCAGAGCAATCCAGAGATCCACAGTGGCAGATAACAGGTGACTGGACAAGGCGTACATACACAGGGCAGGGACCATGCTGAGACAACAATAAACAAAACAGCAAAGCATTACTTTTTTCATAAACTATTAGCACAAAACAATTAGTATTTAGCCCAGTCTTTGAAAACCATGAAGACAGTAACTCATAATCATATCAGTGAAAAACAGATGGAGTCTATCAATGCAGAATGTTAGGAAGCTTTGTAAATCTATGAGGTCAGGCTCAAATTAATTCAGGACAAACTTGCAACGCTTGAGTCTTTTATGATCATTATTATTAGGTACTCTCACATAAGAGCCCTTCCTTTATAGTCTCCAGCTTTACTTATTTTTGGTAGGGCTGACACAAGTGTACATCTCAAGTGTCATTAAAACAAACATTATTTTTCCTTCTAAAAGCCCATGTAGTATTGTCTTAGGCTATACTCTCCTGCCAGGTGTTTAAGACCAAGTTGGTCAAAACCAACCTTGTTCCTATCTAAAGAGTCAGCTGGGATTTTTCAGATATTGTTTGGGGATGTGTGTTAACCCTCTTGGCTCCTTTAGCTTTCCTCTACCAGTGATGCCATCTGCCAGGATGGGTCAGAGTCTTGTTGATCATTTATGGCTTCTCTTGAAAGAATCAGGGACATTTTCCTCTCCAGTGACCCTCATCTTTGCAGAATATGCACTGGTTAGCTTTTTGTTCTCTAGGGTTCTCTCAGTCTCCCTGATTAGGTGATTGCGTGACTTATCAGATTTGAAGGGTCCAGAGAGGGGTCCTGCCATTCTCTGGGTCCTAGCTTACCATAGATGGCAAGGGCCAAATTGTTGGCTTTTTCCTTGACCCTTTTACTTCCTTGACTTTGGGTTCAGTATTAGTACTATAAATCAGCATTATATCCTGTCTGCCTGTAGGTGATGGCTTATTATCTCAAATTAAATCAGGTTGTTCTATTAGAAGCAGCACCTCTGCAAAACACTAATATACAACAGTTACAAAGTTTGCAAGGAAAAGACAAAATGAAATTAACAGAGCAAAAATATATTCAGTTTGTGTAACAGCTATGAACCAAGTAAAATACATTTTATAATCTTAAACCTTTACTTAGTTATGTATTATATCTCCTGTTTATTTTGAGATCACAGTAATCTTTACAACAAAATTTGATCTTTTGAACACTACTCTAAATGATCTCAGTTCTAGCCTATTTTGGAGCCATTCTAATATGGAGTAAGGTGGGAGGCAGAGCCTTATCTCAGGTCAGGTGAGGTTCCTGACAAATAACACAATACAACATTACATCTAAAACACGAATCAAACAAAGGGCAAGAGAGGTTTTAAATTTCTTTTTGTGGAAAAAGTGGCAAAATATTTCCATGTTTTACAATATCACCTTTAAACAGATGAGGCTCTCCTTATTACTTTTCAAAAAATATATTTAAATTCCTACTTCAGTGTGAAGAGCCACACAAAGTTGTACATATAACTTATTGACAACAGGTTATTTCATCCAGATGTTGATTATCCAACATCAAATGACATGAACAAATACCAAACAAATTGTTACTTCTATACAAATCCAAGAATATTACTACAGATAATTTTAGTTTGAAGAACACCAGCTTGGTAAAGTGCTTTCCCTTAAGCTTTACCTTTAACTAAGTTTAACTTTTAAAGTACAATTTAGAATACATCGTGAATGGTAACAATAATCACAGGTCTGCATGGGTTAGCAATACTAGCAAAAATTGAGGAATAGCTTTAAATCTCTTATACATTTAGGATATGATGTTAACAATCAGAAATTGAATTAGTCAAAGCAAACAGATATGACAGTGTGACAATTCTATGTCTGATATAATGTACAAAAGAGAACTTATTGGTTATCTTACTGGTAAACTTACACAAATTTTCATTTTATAAACTTTTACGTAACACTTAGACAAGGCTTAGACAGATATAGTTCTCAAATGCATATGTATACCTAGTCACATATATTTATAGAGTCAACTATATTTTTATAACCTATTTTATATTTTGTTTAACCAGTTACAAAATAATCATTTAAGACTTTAAAACAGGTACAAGCCCTAATCAAATTAAGTGAAACAAGATGTTTTATAGAGAAATATAAATCATAAAACAAAGAACTGAACAGAAATTCTGGAGTTATATAATATGGTGAATGGAATGAAAAATGCAATCAACAGTATTTGCCACTGAAGCAGAAGAAAGCAACTATGGACTTGAAGACAGCCCATTTGAAAATATCCAGTCAAAAGTAGTGAGGAATGAATGAAAAGGAAAAAAAGAAAACTTACAAGATTTATGGAACTCCATCAAGAGATGTTCCACAAGAAAAAGAAAATAAATTGTTTTTTGAAAAGATTTTTAAAAATTGACAAATCTTTTACTAGACTACAAGAAGTCCGTTTGTGTAATAGTTATGAACATGAACAGGATCATAAGAATCTATAATGCCAGACAAAGACAAATATCTCATGATCTTACTTACATGTGAAATCTAAAAACATCAGATTTATTGTAATAGAGTAATACATTAGAGATGGCAAGAAAAATAGCTTAGCTTTACATGCCATGGTGGCACAGCTCAATGCCAAGAAAAACCTCCCCAGTCCATGATTCCTCCCATTGAGGAAAGTGAAAGCATAGTGAATGAATGCCCAGCTCCTATAGATTTGCAGAATACTGACCAAGACAATGCTGGGGTTGGTGGAAAGTGGAAAAATAACATGCTGGTCAAAAGGTGCAAACTTTTAGTCATAAAATCACTAATTTCTGGAGAACTAATATGCAGCATGGTGATTGTAGTTAATAATAATATATTACACATTTACAATTTGATCTAAGATTAGATTTTAGGATTCTCACCCAAAATATAAAATAACATAGTTGGGGGAGGAAATGAATGCATAAATTAGCTTGATTTTGGCCATCAATTCAATTTTACAAGTATGCCCAAGGATCACAATATACCCCTTAAATATATACAGCAAACCTTGAGAAATCTGGAAAAAGTAAGAGCAATGGCTATGAAGAGATAATGAGCAAATATCATTTAATTTTTCTGTATCTGTATCTATTTCCATGTGGAGTCATATCTACTGTTAACTTGCTTGCTTAGGAGAGAAGCTTCATCTTTTGGAAAAAAAAAAACCCACAAAGAAAAGAATCCTGGTTAATATACCTTGAATCTAAGAGGGTTTGTTGGTTTGGTTTATACATCATGAGACTTTATTTCTTTGGTAATAAAACAAATGCAAGCACATGAACAATGAAATTGTCAGGAAAATTCACTTGGCAGAGGCTAAAAATTCATGCCAAACATATTTTGGTAACTAATTTACAATTCATCTTCAGCTATCTTTTGAAACTCCAATATTATGAAACAAGGCACCTAAGAACAAATTATACTTTATCAGAGAGTACCTTTTTAAAATGACCATTCATTATATGATTAGTATGGTCCAAGAAATATGTTAAGTGATTTTCACTCAATCCTGACACTAGCCCTTTGAATAAATGCTATAGTATTTCAGATTACAGAGAAGAAAACCACAACATAGAGAAATTGGATAACTTGCTCACAGCCACTCAAACAGTAAATGCCAAATGTCAATATAAGCTCTACATTATTAAGATAATTAAACTCAATATAATCATTGCAGGAAACTTGGATACTTCACTCATCCATTTACCAACTGTCAACCCTTGCCAACATGGGAAAAACACTGTAGTATGTTCTAGTTTATCCATATAATCATGTGGACATATTCATTGATACATGTATGTACATTTATGTACATGTATAACCATATTTTAATTTTTGATGTAGCAAGGTCTTTCTGTGTTATACTATACTCTGCTATTTTGTTTCTAATGTGTTTGAGCACTTAGGTTCAAGAAGATGAAGCAAATGACAAGATATATAGAATTCTGAGTGGACAAATATGGCTATCAAACTTCTTGAAAGGAAAGAGATATTTTTATGCTATTAATAAATTCCTAATGTGTATTCCAGTCTAGAAGGATTGGATGCTTTAGATAAACATTATTTATATATTCTATTTCAAGAAAGGTCATGTTCCTGCTTGATGTCACAAATACTAATTTGAATATCTATCTTGCTTGTGGAACATTTCAGATTCTTTTATTCTCTGCAGAGATTTCCATAATCATAGTCTCAAGTGCTGATATGACTTCTCCTTCTGGGTTGAGGAAAGATGGTAAATGTATTATCCCTTCTGGTTATACAACCACTGCTGACAACGCCTTCCTCAAAGAATGACAATTTATCCCAGAAGAGATATATTCCACTTGTCTTTATGATACCCATCTGCAAAAACTAGGATTCAAAATAGCAGATGGCAATACTTTATAAGATCAGTATATGACACAGACCTTGCTCCTCAGAGCAAGCATGGTCTTATTTTAGCATGGTCATATTTCTTTTAATAGCAGCATAGCAGAGCCAGAATGATACAACTTCCACTAAAGGTAGTTATGGATAAGAAATTCAGAATGTAATAACATTTTATTCTCTTACTTATTTGGAAATACCTAGCTGGCATCTACTGAGGGAGACATCAGAGGTTAAAAAACAAAAATAACACTGCCAAGTGACAAATGCTTCTTCAAAGCCCACCCACCACACATGTTCACTGTGGCAGTGAGGTCAAATGTGCCTCAAGGATCCCAAGGAGAGAGAACTGAGGAGACTACAGGTCTTCAAGGAGTTTGGTGTATCACAGTGTAGAAGGACATTCCAGGAATATAGCAGATAGTGATGGGAAGTCCTGACATAATTTCATAAACATTAAAGGTATGAAAAGTCAGGGAGATGAGAGGTTCAGACATATTGAAAGCATCCGGTAAGAACTGATGTCAACTTGAACCAATAAGTGGCAATGAAAGAGAGAAATGGGTCATACTTGTCTGCCAGCTGGGAACAGGTTTATTTCATTAAAAAGCCCTAAAATACTACTGAGATAAATGTCCCAGAGCAACTCAGTTTCATCACTAGAAGTATTACCAGTTGTTCTGGGCTGACATAGTAGTAGCACCTTGGACACGGGAAGATATTGCTGTAGAATGGATAATAGCTGGGGAATGAGCAGGTAGAATATCAACAATAAACATCAGTTTGAGCTCCAGATAACTTATAGGTATGGCCATGTCACTGATGGAAGCAAAATTAGAATACTATCTTTGATATACTTCATCCCTTCCCAAAGTTCATGAGCAATCTGTTAGTGGCACTTGCTCTGATCTAGCCATGCTGGCATGTCAGGAAAATAGCTTGTGTGTGTGTGTGTGTGCGTGCACGCGTTGTGTAAATATATAGAAAGCTATAAAGTTACATCTCTAAAATGCACTAACACTGAAATCCAAGGAACAAGTGTCATGGTTCCTGGCTAGTCATTGAGAAAAATTAAAAATAGGAATTAGCTCAGAACCTCTGTCCATTCTATGAATCCAGAAGTTAGGAAATCCATCAAGTTCACATTCTCCATGAGAACTACAGAAGTTACAGGAGCAATTGCAGAAAACAAGGTTCTTAGCCATACTGATAAAGGTTGTCAGTTTTCCCTTCCAGAGTTCTATAGGTAGCAATAAACAACAAAAGTCCCTCACTTTGGGTAAGTACTTCAAGGTTTCTCAGGGGGTATTATTGGTCATGAAATCTGTGTAGAAATAAAAGCATTTTCAGCATAGGTTAATTTTATTATTAAAAGAAACATATTATTTCTGTACCCCCATGTTAGGACCATTCAAAGACATTCATCACAGTGGCAAATCAGGACAGAGGTTAGGGAAAGGCAAAAATACCCTCACTCCCATATATCCATATAATGACTTCTAGGAATTTCGGGATGTGAAGAACAAACAGGGAGTGCTTATAAATGAAAGCCCTGAATTTCATTGGCGAGTAAGGAACACAATGTGTTACTATTGTGAAGATGGAAATTTCATGACAGAGTGAAACTCATAAGAACCTGTCTCTTTTACATTGGCCTGGGACATACTTTCATTTATTCAACAAACATTTGTTAAATGCCTCTTGTTACCAGCCACTGTTCTGATATAGTGAACAATATACAGTGAATAATTAATTCATATATTGAATAATACATGTTATGAATAATGGAAGTAAGTTAACAAAGTTTCTTTTCTTATGAAACTTCCAAACTATGTAATCAAAGAATTTGGGAGAATAGTTGGAGGGTATTTGTAAGTCTATGTGGAATATGTTGAATTAAGTACATAGAATAGAAAATAATTTGGAGAGATACTCTGAAAAGAGGTACTAAGAGGTTACCTCAATAGAGGGAACCTGGGATATTGGAGGTCAAGAGTGGGAAAAGAATTTTCACTACACATGAGATGATAGGAGATAAAAAGAGAAAGACAGGGCCCCTTTCAGACCATGACTTAAGAAAGCATCTATAGAAATCTACATAATCTTTTTCATGACTTAAAAGTAAGAGCCATGAATAGGGAGGAGAACAATGATATCAACAAGGGCACAGTACTATTTGTTCTAGATTTGTAGGTGCAATTATTCCAGGGACAATGTTTATGTGTAAGGAGAAGATAATGTGTTGGAAAGGGGATTGTCATAAGATGTCATAAGATTATCCCATATTTTAGGATAAAGTAACTGTTAGAATCCATGTCAAAAGAGCCCAGAAGATCTTTCTCATAGGAGACCATGCTGGATGAGGCTACTACAAGGACCTCGTTTTCCACAGGGAAGTAACACATCCCTCTGGGGTTAATGCTATGGTTTCAATGTGTCTCACAATATTCACGTGTTGGAAGCTTAAATTCCAGTGCAATGGCGTTGAGAAGTGGGACCTTTAACAGTTAATAAGGTAATGAGGACAATGCCCTCATGAAGGAATTAATACCAGTGTCTTAGAAATTATCACAGGCAGTGGCCCCTTTCCATCTTTTCCTCTCACTCATGTGATGGATTCTGCCGTATTATGATGAATCAAGAAGGTCCCCACCTGATGGAATCCCTTGATCCTAGACTTTCGAATGTCCAGAACCAATAGCCAACTAATTTTTTATTCATTATATACTACCCAGTATGTGGTATTCTGTTAGAGCAACATAATATAGACTAAAACTCTCAACTAAAACCTTTCAGACAGATATATGCAAATAGCTCCAATGTTTCAGGGCAGATAAAATACAGTCAGTATATATCTACCGTATAGTGATATGGTGGGATGCAGCCATTACTAGTATGATTATAAAAACAATATTGAGGATCAAATGTGTTGGAAAAGTGAGTTAAAATCATCTATCACTGTCTCAAATCGGGTCTCTTAAGTGTTGGGCATAAGAAAGAATTATAGCCGAAGAACAGGTGGTATCTTATTGTATAGTAAATAATTTGGCTGATCTTTGTTTATGATTCCAGGGAGGGTGCCTCTCTATACCATTGGAACTTCCAAAGTATTAAGAATATGATTGTTATTCATGGTCTACCCCTCAGACAATATCCCAGTTTATGCTAATGAAATGACCCAGTATGGAGCTGGTGGTATCAGAATGATCAACCATATTATTAGAATCTTGGTTCTTCCAAACATGTACTTTTAGTCCAACTTCTTAGGAGAACATGGAGGTTGGAGGTTCAGTCATGATTACATAATGAAATATTAATAAAAACTCTGGACTCTGTAGTTCTACTGGGGTTTCCTGGTTAACCCACATTGATGTGGTAGGAGGGTGATTTGTCCAGAGGAGCAGGAAGCTTTGCATCAAAGCTTCCTCTAGCCTCACTTGATGGTTTCTTCCTTTAGCTGATCTTGATTTATATGCTCTTATGAGAAAGTATAATAAGTAGAGCAATTTTCTGATTTCTATGAGTCATTCTAAAAAACTATCACATATGAGGGATTGGGAGTCCTAAACTTTGTAACCAGTTTCTAAAGTGTGGATGACCTGGGAACCCTGAACTTTAGACCATGGCACCTAAAATGAGGGCAATCTTGTGGGGAACTTGACTTTAACCTGTGAAGTTAGGCATAATTCTGCATAGTAAGCATAATAATTGCATTACACAAGAAAAATTATTAACCTGGAGAGATGGGTGTGACTAGAGATACAGCAACTGAGCAATATGCTTCATAAATCAGAAGGTTCTGGAGCCAAATACTTGTAGAAATGCTGGAATGAAAATTTAACAAATTGCTGAGAGTTGAGTGACTTCGAAGACTCTCAAGAATCTCACCATGTTTTTATGGTAAGAATTCCAAGAGATCATGACTTTTGTACAGGGAGAATACAAACTATAATTGTGAAAAAAACAACCAGAGTCTTATCCATAAGACTACTCTTGAGGGAAAGGATGCACCAGAGCCTAATTCTGAAAACTTATCCAAACATGGTGGGGGGGGGGGGTTGGAATTCCTTCTCATTTCATCCCTATTGATCCTTAAAATTTCACCTAGGAGAGAAAAATCACAAACAACAGGGGAAAGGACTCCATGGAAATATATTGAGTTCTGCAACCAGGGAAAGGAGTGTAGCAGGGGAAGAGAGAGAAAGCGTTGCTGGAGAAGGAACAGATATTCCTGGGGTAATCACAGCCATAAGACACCTGCCCAGGAGAAGACTGATATTAATCAGAAGAAAGGAGAATGTTCCCTCTTTCTAACATCCTATCACCTCACCAACAAGGCTCTAGGGTAAAGCCAGCAGAGAGAAACAGACTCTCAGGGTATAGAAAAGCCTGTAAGGGTAGGGGTAAGGTATAGAAAAAGCCTATAAACCAAAAGACTTACCAAAAGCAAAATACTAAAGGAAGCTGAAACCTCTGATACTTCCAGCTACAACAAACACTAGCCACCCTTCCTAAACAAATTAACATAAGTTCTCACAGTAAAATCCTACTTAGCTCAGTTCCTATGACTTTATGTGCCTTCCAACAAAATATTACAAGATATTTCAAAGGCAGAAAAAAATAACCTTAAGAGAAGAATAATTATCAGAATAGTTTGGTTCTCATATATTCTACAAAGATCCATGTGTTAAAGGCTTGGTCTTTACCCCATGATGCTCTCCGGAGGTGCTAGAATCTTTAAGAGGTGTTAGTCTAGTGAAAGGAAATGAGGTCATTGATGACATGCCGTTTAAGGGCATAAAGAGCCCTTGACCCTTTCTGTTTCTCTTTTGTTCCTTGTCCACCGTAAGGTCAGCTTTGCTCCACCTTATGTTCCTGTCATGGTGTTCTGTATCACCACAGACCCAAAAGCAATTGGACAACTTAGCATGGATTGAAACTCTGAATCCAAGCCCAAATAAGCCTTTCCTCCTCATGAGTTTATTCTCTCACGTATCTCGTCACAGTGATAGAATGCTAAGCAGCATAGAAATTTAGTACTGAGAATTGGCTATGACTGTACCAGATGATAGAGTTCAGAAAGCTTTTGAATTGGTTTGTGGGAGGACTGGGGGAGAAGTTTCGAGAAGCAGGCTAGAGAAAGTCCAGTATGTTGTAAGTAGAGCTTAATGGGTGATTATGGTGAATTCTCAGAAGGCCAAAGAGCTGATAAAAGCACAGACAAAAAGATAAGGCTCATGAAATTTCAGGCATAAATGAGAAATCTATTAGGAATTGTATTAAAGGCCATCCATTTTGTACTGTGGCAATGAATTTTACTGCATTGCTCTAAATCTTTTTGGAAGGATGGAATTAAAGGTAATGGACTTGACTATTTGGTAGAGGACATTTCAAGGCAGTATTATATTCAGGAAGTGCCATGGATGTTATTGGTTGCTTTTATTCAAGCTTACAATTGCAATCAGGAGCACAAAACAAAAGAAGATTTTGAAAAACGAACTTTTGGGCTAGAGAAGCTGAACATTTCAAAGTACTGCCAATGAGGGTACAGTTGCTAAAGAGATTAGCAACATTTTTTTAAAAAGCTAAGTACTTTGCAGCAGAACAATAAAAAAGATGCCTTGAGGAAATCTCAGCAGTTGGCAACTCATCACAGACTCAAATGTAAAAATGTACTCATTTCAAAGACTTTTGTTTGAAAAGAGAGCCCTAGGTACTCTGCTCATACAGGGAAATCTAGGGAATTTTTTCCCCATATTCTTCCATAAGGATCTCAGTAATCAGTACAGTGGTGTTTCAAGTGGGAGTACTACTCCCCACACTAGTAGCAGACCTTTCTGCAAGCATGCAGAATGAAAGTCATTGAGGCTTGCATCAAGGTTTAAAAAAAAAAGACTGGAATATCAGGCAACATGTGGCAGGGTCAGAGCCCCTGCAAGGAGCCTCTAACAAGGTGAAGTTTGATGAACCTTTGAAAGGAAAGCCAAATCTGCAATGGAGACCCCCATTAAGTTTTAAATACCAGGAACATGGAAAATATTTTGAGGGAAACTCTAGGTAGTGAGAAGAGCCATCTGTCTCAACCAAGAAGCCATGTGGAATGCAGCCAGAAAGGTCAGAGAGGCAGAGCTGCTTAAGCTCTGTTAGCTCAATATCATGCCACCAGGTGCTCTGGGGGCCAGACAAGGACCTATATGATTTAGTATTTGTCTTATTGAACTTTGGTTTTGCTTTAGTATGAGTCCACCTTATTATTTATTATGTCAGCAGGTGGTCAAGTTTAATATCGATAGTGCAAAGTCATGTTGGTAGTATACACCCTCGATAGATGGGATTAAAATGGCACTTCAGCTCTATGTTCTTCATCCCCAAAACATACATATATGCATTTTAACTAGTAGGAAAAACATCAGAAAAATCTAAGGCAAAGGAAATTTTACAAATTTCCCAACCAGTGATTCTTAACACTATCAAAATCATCAAGAATAATTAAATCAGAGACATTCAAGGCCCCAAAGAGCCTAAGAAGACATAGCAACTGTATTAGGATATGGCATGGAAACTATGTATGACATTGCAACCAAGTTTACCATCCTGCATGGGATTCTGGAAAAGTATAAAAACTCATTAGATAAAAACCAGAAAATTTTGAATATAGGCATTATTTAATAAGATGCATCAATTTTGGATCATTGGTTACAACAAATGCACCATACAAGTGTAAAATGTTAATTAAAAAACTTACTGTGAGGTAATGGAAACTGTCTTTTTTTTTTTTTTTTTTTTTTTTTTTTTGGTAAACTCAGAGGGAACTTCTTTAGGTTGATAAAGAATACCTACAAAAAAGATCTATAGCTACCTTTATATTTTGTGCCAAGAAGCAAGGAGCTTTCCAACTAAAATCAGGAGCAAGGCCAGTATGTCCCCTCTCACTCATTTTCTTTTTTTTTTAATTTTTTATTGTGGGTTGTTCAAAACATTACAAATTTCTTGACATATCATATTCCACACTTTGATTCAAGTGGGTTATGAACTCCCGCCTTCACCCCATACACAGATTGCAGAATCACATCAGTTACACATCCATTGATTTACAAATTGCCATACTAGTGTCTGTTGTGCTCCACTGCCTTTCCCATCCTCCACCCTCCCCCGTCCCCACCTCTCCCCTCCCCTCCCCTCCTCTCTCTCTACCTCCTCCACTGTATAACCCTGAGGGTCTCCTTCCATTACCATGCAATTTTCCTTCTCTCTCCCTTTCCCTCCCACCTCTCATCCCTGTTAAATGTTAATCTTCTTCTCCTGTTCTTCGTCCCTACACTGTTCTTAGTTACTCTCCTTATATCAAAGAAGACATTTGGCATTTGTTTTTTAGGGATTGGCTAGCTTCACTTAGCATAATCTGCTCTAATGCCATCCATTTCCCTGTAAATTCTATGATTTTGTCATTTTTTAATGCAGAGTAATACTCCATTGTGTATAAATGCCACATTTTTTTTATCCATTCGTCTATTGAAGGGCATCTAGGTTGGTTCCACAGCCTTGCTATTGTGAACTGTGCTGCTACGAACATCGATGTAGCAGTGTCCCTGTAGCATGCTCTTTTTAGGTCTTTAGGGAATAGACCAAGAAGGGGAATAGCTGGGTCAAATGGTGGCTCCATTCCCAGCTTTCCAAGAAATCTCCATACTGCTTTCCAAATTGGCTGCACCAATTTGCAGTCCCACCAGCAATGTACAAGTGTAACATTTTCCCCACATCCTCGCCAGCACTTGTTGTTGTTTGACTTCCTAATGGCTGCCAATCTTACTGGAGTGAGATGGTATCTTAGGGTGGTTTTGATTTGCATTTCTCTGACAGCTAGAGATGTTGAGCATTTTTTCATGTACTTGTTGATTGACTGTATGTCCTCCTCTGAGAAGTGTCTGTTCAGGTCCTTGGCCCATTTGTTGATTGGGTTGTTTGTTTTCTTATTGTCTAATTTTTTGAGTTCTTCATATACTCTGGATATTAGGGCTCTATCTGAAGTGTGAGGAGTAAAGATTTGTTCCCAGGATGTAGGCTCCCTATTTACCTCTCTTATTGTTTCTTTTGCTGAGAAAAAACTTTTTAGTTTGAGTAAGTCCCATTTGTTGATTCTAGTTATTAACTTTTGTGCTATGGGTGTCCTATTGAGGAATTTGGAGCCCGACCCCACAGTATGTAGATCGTAGCCAACTTTTTCTTCTATCAGACGGCGCGTCTCTGATTTGATATCAAGCTCCTTGATCCATTTTGAATTAACTTTTGTGCATGGCGAGAGAAAGGGATTCAGTTTCATTTTGTTGCATATGGATTTCCAGTTTTCCCAGCACCATTTGTTGAAGATGCTATCCTTCCTCCATTGCATGCTTTTAGCCCCTTTATCAAATATAAGATAGTTGTAGTTTTGTGGATTGGTTTCTGTGTCCTCTATTCTGTACCATTGGTCCACCCGCCTGTTTTGGTACCAGTACCATGCTGTTTTTGTTACTATTGCTCTGTAGTATAGTTTGAAGTCTGGTATCGCTATACCGCCTGATTCACACTTCCTGCTTAGCATTGTTTTTGCTATTCTGGGTCTTTTATTTTTCCATATGAATTTCATGATTGCTTTCTCTATTTCTACAAGAAATGCCGTTGGGATTTTGATTGGCATTGCATTAAACCTATAGAGAACTTTTGGTAATAACGCCATTTTGATGATGTTAGTTCTGCCTATCCATGAACAGGGTATATTTTTCCATCTTCTAAGATCGTCTTCTATTTCTCTCTTTAGGGTTCTGTAGTTTTCATTGTATAAGTCTTTCACCTCTTTTGTTAGGTTGATTCCCAAGTATTTTATTTTTTTTGAAGATATTGTGAATGGAGTGGTTGTCCTCATTTCCATTTCGGAGGATTTGTCGCTGATATACAGGAATGCCTTTGATTTATGCATGTTGATTTTATATCCTGCCACTTTGCTGAATTCATTTATTAGCTCTAATAGTTTCTTTGTAGAGCCTTTTGGGTCTGCTAGGTATAGAATCATATCATCTGCAAATAGTGATAATTTAAGTTCTTTTTTTCCTATTTTTATGCCTTTAATTTCTTTCGTCTGTCTAATTGCTCTGGCCAGTGTTTCGAGAACTATGTTGAACAGAAGTGGAGAGAGAGGGCATCCATGTCTAGTTCCAGATTTTAGAGGGAATGCCTTCAGTTTTTCTCCATTCAGAATGATGCTAGCCTGAGGCTTAGCATAGATTGCTTTTACAATATTGAGGTATGTTCCTGTTATCCCTAGTTTTTCTAGAGTTTTGAACATAAAGGGATGCTGTACTTTGTCAAATGCTTTTTCCGCATCTATCGAGATGATCATATGGTTCTTATTTTTAAGTCTATTGATGTGGTGAATAACATTTATTGATTTCCGTATATTGAACCAGCCTTGCATCCCAGGGATGAATCCTACTTGATCATGGTGTACAATTTTTTTGATATGTTTTTGTATCCGATTCGCCAGAATTTTATTGAGGATTTTTGCATCTAGGTTCATTAGAGATATTGGTCTGTAGTTTTCTTTCTTTGAAGTGTCTTTGTCTGGTTTAGGTATCAGGGTGATGTTGGCCTCATAGAATGAATTTGGAAGTTCTCCCTCCTTTTCTATTTCCTGAAGTAGCTTGAAAAGTATTGGTATTAGTTCTTCTTTAAAGGTTTTGTAAAATTCTGCTGTATACCCATCTGGACCTGGGCTTTTCTTAGTTGGTAGTCTTTTTATGGTTTCTTCTATTTCCTCAATTGATATTGGTCTGTTTAGGTTTTCTATATCCTCCTGACTCAATCTGGGCAGATCATATGACTTAAGAAATTTATTGATGCCTTCACTATCTTCTAATTTGTTGGAGTATAAGGATTCAAAATAGTTTTTGATTATCTTCTGTATTTCTGAAGTGTCTGTTGTGATATTGCCTTTTTCATCCCGTATGCTAGTAATTTGAGTTCTCTCTCTTCTTCTCTTCGCTAGCATCGCTAAGGGTCTGTCGATTTTGTTTATTTTTTCAAAGAACCAACTTTTAGTTTTGTCAATTTTTCAATTGTTTCTTTTGTTTCGATTTCATTAATTTCAGCTCTGATTTTAATTATTTCTTGCCTTCTACTTCTTTTGCTGTTGTTTGGCTCTTCTTTTTCAAGGATTTTGAGATGAAGTATGAGATCATTTATTTGTTGGTTTTTTCTTTTTTTAAGGAATGAACTCCAAGCAATGAATTTTCCTCTTAGAACTGCTTTCAATGTGTCCCATAGATTCCGATATGTTGTGTCTGTGTTTTCATTTATCTCTAAGAATTTTTTAATTTCCTTCTTGATGTCTTCTATAACCCATTGATCATTCAGTAACCTATTGTTCATTCTCCAAGTGATGTATGCTTTTTCCTTCCTTCTTTTATCGTTGATTTTAAGTTTCATTCCATTATGATCAGATAGGATGCATGGTATTATCTCTACTCCTTTATATTGTCTAAGAGTTGCCCTGTGACATAATATATGATCTATTTTTGAGAAGGATCCATGTGCTGCTGAGAAAAAAGTGTAACTGCTTGATGTTGGGTGGTATATTCTATATATGTCAATTAGGTCTAGGTTATTAATAGTGTTATTGAGTTCTATAGTTTCCTTATTCAACTTTTGTTTGGAAGATCTGTCCAGTGGCGAGAGAGGTGTGTTGAAGTCTCCCATGATTATGGTATGGTGGTCTATTAGACTCTTGAACTTGAGAAGAGTTTGTTTGACGAACATAGCTGCACCATTGTTTGGGGCATAAATATTTATGATTGTTATGTCTTGTTGGTGTATGGTTCCCTTAAGCAGTATGTAGTGTCCCTCTTTATCTCTTTTGATTAACTTTGGCTTGAAATCTATTTTATTTGATATGAGTATGGACACTCCTGCTTGTTTCCGAAGTCCATATGAGTGATATGATTTTTCCCAACCTTTCACCTTCAGCCTATGTATGTCTTTTCCTATCAAATGCATCTCCTGTAGGCAGCATATTGTTGGGTCTTGTTTTGTGATCCATTCTACTAGCCTGTGTCTCTTAATTGGTGAGTTTAAGCCATTAACATTTAGGGTTATTATTGAGATATGGGTTGTTCTTCCAGCCATATTTGTTTATTTCTGTTACTAAACATGGTTTGTTTTCCTCTTTGATTATTCCCCCCCCCTTTACTGTCCTACCTCCCACTGTTGGTTTTCATTGTTATTTTCCATTTCCTCTTCCTGTAATGCTTTGGCGAGGATGTTTTGAAGAGATGGTTTTCTAGCTGCGAATTCTTTAAACTTTTGTTTATCGTGGAAGGTTTTAATTTCATCTTCCATCCTGAAGCTTAATTTCGCTGGATACACAATTCTTGGTTGGAACCCATTTTCTTTCAGTGTTTGAAATATGTTATTCCAGGATCTTCTAGCTTTCAGAGTCTGTGTTGAAAGATCAGCTGTTATCCTGATTGGCTTACCCCTAAATGTAATCTGCTTCCTTTCTCTTGTAGCTTTTAAAATTCTCTCCTTATTCTGTATGTTGGGCATCTTCATTATAATGTGTCTAGGTGTGGATCTCTTATGATTTTGCACATTCGGCGTCCTGTAGGCTTCTAGGATTTGGGATTCTGTCTCATTCTTCAAGTCTGGGAAGTTTTCTTGTATTATTTCATTGAATAGACTTCTCATTCCTTTGGTTTGGAGCTCTGTACCTTCCTGTATACCAATGACTCTTAAGTTTGGTCTCTTAATGTTATCCCATATTTCTTGGATGTTCTGCTCATGGTTTCTTAACAGTCTTGCTGAGCTGTCTATGTTCTTTTCCAGTTGAAATACTTTGTCTTCATTGTCTGATGTTCTATCTTCTAAGTGTTCTACTCTGCTGGTAGTATTCTCCATTGAGTTTTTAAGTTGGTTTATTGCTTCCTGCATTTCTAGGATTTCTGTTTGTTTGTTTTTTATAACCTCTATCTCCCTGTATAGTTGATCCTTTGCTTCCTGGATTTGTTTGCGTAATTCGTTGTCGAAGTGATCTTTCATTGTCTGATTTTGCTGTTTAATGTCTTCCTTGATACTCCAGATCATCTGAAGCATGTATATCCTGAATTCTTTATCTGACATTCCATCTGCTGCAGCTGTTACCTCTTCTAAAGTTGCGTTGACCTGCATTGCTTGTGGTCCTTTCTTTCCTTGTCTTTTCATACTGCTTGTGTATCTTTCCTGCAGGTGCGGGCGGCGGCTCTGCTCTCTCCTTATTCCAATTGGGGTGTCGTGGCTACCACGCCGGCAGGTCACTGGGCCTGTTCTGGGAGCTGGCGGCGGCTCTGTTCTGCCCCTACTCCAATTGGGGTGACGAGTGTACCACGCCGGCAGGCCACTGGGCCTGATCCGCCGGTCGGTTGCAGGTTTTCCTACCCTGCAGGCGCGGGCGGCGGCTCTACTCTGCCCCTACTGCAAATGGGGTGACGTGTCTGTCGTACCGGCAGGCCACTGGGCCTGTCCCGCTGGTCGGTCGCAGATCTGCCCACCTTTCGGGCACGGGTGGAGGCTCTGCTCTGCCCCTACTCCAATTGGGGTGTCGTGACTACCCCGCCTGCAGGACGCTGGGCCTGTTCCTGGCACGGGCAGCGACTCTGCTCTGCCACTACTCCAATTAGGGTGGTGTTTTTACCACGCCGGCAGGCTCCTGGGCCTGATCCGCCGGTCTGTTGTAGGTCTGCCTACCTTGGAGGCGCGGGCGGCGGATCTGCCCTGCCCCTCCTACCACGCCTGCGGACCCCTGGGCCTGATCTGCAGGTTGATCACTGGTCTGCTCACCCTGCGGGCACGGGTGGCGGTTCCGCTCCGCCCCCACTCCAATTGGGGTCACGTGACCACCACACCGGCAGGGCCTGATCCGGGCGTGGGAGAAGGATCTGCTCTGCCCCTACTCCAGTTGGGGTGACGTGTGTACCACACTGGCAGGCCACTGGGCCTGACCCGCCAGGCTGTCACAGGTCTGTTTACCTTGCAAGCGCGAACCGCGGCTCTGCCCTGCCCCTCCTACCATGCCCATGTACCACTGGGTCGCGGGTCTGCCCACCTTGCGGGTGCGGGTGGCGGCTCCGCTCTGCCCCCTCTCCAATTGGGGTCACGCGGTCACCACGCTGGCGAGCTGCTGGGCCTGCTCCGGGCGCTGGCGGCGGCCCGGCTCCTTCCCTCTGGCTCGACGATAAATTGAGGAGACTCGGGTGACTGTGCCTCACCCCCCCTACCAGGAGACCAACTGCTTATGTCACCGCTGGTATTGATGAAGTTCCCTCCTCCGCCGCTTTCTGCAGACATCAGATCTCTGCCATGTTGGTATCCTATGCGAATGGCAGCATTTCGTTCCACTTGCCGGGCAACCAAAGCACTGGGTGAGTCCTGACCGGCCCTCAGCAGGACCCGGACCGAGAAGCAGTTTCCGCGGGCTCCTAGCCCCGGGCCAGGGAAGTTCCGGGAGCCGGAACTCGGCCGCTCCATGCTCGGTGTAAGCTCCTATAAATGTAAGCTCCAAGAAGCAGTCCCCGCGGGCTCAGTTCCGGGGGCCGTAATTCGGCTGCTTAGTGCTTGTTGTATGCTCTGGTAGGAAGAGGGTCCAAGAAGCAGCCTCCGCAGGCTCAGCAGCCCTGGGCCAGAGCGGTTCCGGGAGCCGGAACTCGGCCGCCCCGCGCTCGGTATTCACTCCGATAAGATCAGGTTCTAAGAAGCACCCAGGCGCTGAGCCCTAGCAATCTGTCTGCAAGCCGCAGGCGAATTGCAGCCTGAAATTACCTGTTCTATGGCTGAATGAGCTGCGGTCAGTCGAAAACAGGGGTGGTGACGTCAGTTTACCAACATTGTGGCTGCTGGCCTCCTCTGTGGTCTGACCGGTGTGGAGAACCGAGATGGACCGCTTCCTTCCCCCGTCTCGAACCCAGAATTCAGCCCTGAGTACGGTGCTTGCGCGGCTGGCAGAAACTGCAGTGCTGTAACCCTGCGTCTCTATCCCAGCGCACGCTGCAGATTCTAGCCGCGGGGCGATTTGCTGAATAAGCAGTGTTACCCTCCGTGCGACAAACCTCTCGCGTTTGAGTCCCCGTAGCTGATCCTCGTGCGATGGAAATCCTTCCTCCAGGTTCCGGAGCACCCCACTATTTCTGGAAATTCCTAACAAGATATCCTTTAGCCGTCCTGACTTGTCATACTCCCACACAGTGAAGCAGCACACAGGGGCAATGCACTCCCCTCGCCGCCATCTTCCTCTCCGGAAACTGTCTTTTTTATCTTTTATAAAAAATTCTTAGTTGGAGTGTAATTATACAGTATAGTGGGTTTCATTGTGGCATATTCATACATGCACATGACTTAATTTGAAATATTTCATGCCCCAGTAACTGATAGACCCAACCTGATCTTTTCTTAAAATTGGGAGCCATCTCGCCACAAAGCCATGAAAAGGTAATTTTGGCTTTACTATAAATTACTACAAATTCTGGACCTGCTTGGAATGTCTGCCCGTGCCTTGAACTCACCCATGCCTGGCTCTCTGACCAGATAGCAGCCCTCTCTGAAACTTTAGTGACGCCTCACAAATCTTGGCCTTCCCTGGCCAGACAACGACCCTCTCTGAGGCTCTAATGATCCTCATAAATTCTGATGTTGGGGCCAGCAAAAAAATGTAAACTACCATTTGTGTTATGCTCCTCAGAGTTCTGTTATCTGTAACCCCCCTTTTTGTAACTTTCTGGGCTATAAATCTGGGCTGCAGGAAAGCTGCGGCTGCTGTCTTGTTCCTGAGGTTTTGGGTAGGAGAGGCAGCCCGGCAGGTCGAAATAATAAGCTTGTTTTAATTTGATTTTAACTGGAGTCAGTGGTCTT
The DNA here is from genome assembly GCF_047511675.1 of Marmota flaviventris. Classification (NCBI taxonomy): domain Eukaryota; kingdom Metazoa; phylum Chordata; class Mammalia; order Rodentia; family Sciuridae; genus Marmota; species Marmota flaviventris. The sequence goes on from NC_092499.1 coordinate 153,504,518, forward strand.
TTCTTGCGTCCTGGTCTAACATAACTTCCCTTGTCTGTTATACTCCCATTACCTTCTTGTACCCTAACGTTCTTCATTCCTTTTTTTTTATAAGATCCCTTTTTCATTTTCCTCACTAGCTTCTACATATGAGGGAAAGCATATGACCCTTGCTTTTCTAAGCCTGGCTTGATTCTCTTAACATGATGCTCTCCAGTTCCATCCATTTTCCTGAAATGACATAAATTCTTTTCTTTCTTTCTTTTTTTTTTTTTGAGAGAGGGTGTTGGGTATCAAACTTAGGGCCCCATCTACACTAGGCCAGTGCTCTATCACTGAGCTCCACCTCCAGTCCTCATCGTTTTTTATGGTTGTATAAAACTCCATTGTTGGTATATGTCACTTTACTTTTCATTCATTAGTAGATAGAAATCTAGACAGGGTTCACAACTTGACTATTGTAAACTGCCCTGCTTCAAACATTGGCATGCATTAATTCTTTCAAGTAAATACTAAGTAGGAGTATATATGGATCATATATACTGGTTTCATTCCTATTTTTTGAGAAACCTCTGTATTGATTTCCATAATGGCTATAATAATTTCAATTCTCACCAAAATTTTGACAGTTCCCTTTTCCCTGAATCCTCATCGGCATATATTATTATTTGTTCGATTGATGATTTCCATTCTGACTGGAGTGAGATGAAATTTCAGTGTAGTTTTGATTTGCATTTCCTTGATGGCTAGAGATGTTGAAGAATTTTACATATAATTGCTGATCCTATTTATTTCTTTTTTTGAAAACAGACAGTTGAGTTTGCGTACTTATTGATTAGATTATTTGGGGTTTTTGGTGTTGAGTTTTTTGAGTTCTTTATATATTCTAGATATTAATCCACTATTGGAAGAGCAGCTGGCAATTTTCCTCTTTTTCTGTAGCCTCTGTCTTCATGCTATGCTTTGTTTCCTTTGCTGTAAAGAAGCTATTAAATTTGATGCCATTCTGTTTATTGATTTTTGTTTTTTCTTGAGCTATAAGGAGTCCTACTGAGGAAGTCTTTGCCTGTGTCTATAGGATGGAGTGTTTCCCCTATATTTTCTTTTGGCACTTGCAAAGTTTCTGGTTTTATACCTAGGTTTAATCCATTTTGAGTTAACTTTTTGTACGAGTGAAAGAGAGGGATCTAGTTTCATTCTTCTACATGTGGATATTCAGGTTTCCCAGCTCCATTTGTTTTAAAAAAAAGGCTAACTTTTCTCCAATGTATGATTTTAGTACCATTGTTGAGGATCACATGATTATTTGTGTGGGTTTATCTCTGTGTCTTCTTTTCCATTGGTCTATGTGTCTATTTTTATGTCATGCTGTTTTTGTTACTATGGTGATGAAGTATAATTTGGAATTGAGTATTGTAATAACTCTTCAGAATTTATCTTTCTGCTCAGAATTGTTTTAACTCTTTTGGGTGTTTTGTTCTTCTATATGAATTTTAGAACCATTTTTTTCTAGTTCTGTGAAAAATGTCTTGGAATTTTGATGGAGATTGCATTGAATCAATAAATTGCTTTGACTAGTATGGTCATTTTTAACAATATTAATTCTGCCTATTGAAGAACATAGGAGGGCTTTCTATATTCTATTGATTTCTAGTTCTTTTTTTCATATTTGGTAAATTTTTCTGTAGAAATCTTTCATATTTCTGGTTAGAATTATTTCTAAGATTTTTAAATTTTTTAGGCTATTTTGAATGGCATCACTTTACTTATTTCTTAGTGTGTCCCTTGTGTATAGAATACATTGATTTTTAGACATTAAATGTGTATCTTGCTACTTTGTTGAATCTGTTTATCGTATGTAGAAATCTTCTGATAGATTATTTAGAGTCCTGTAAACATATAATCTGTGAATAGGGATAATTTAGCTCTCTCCTTTCCTATTTGTATCCCTTTTATTTTTTTTCTCTTGTCTAATTGCTCTGGCTTAAATATCTAGTACTATATTGAATAAGAGTGGTGAAAGTAGACATCTTTGCTTTGTTCCTGATTTTAAAGGAAATGTGTCCATTTCTCACCTACTCAGAATGATGTTGGCTATGGATTTGTCATTTATAGTTTTTATTATGATGAAGTAATTTGCTTCTATTAGCATTTTGGGGGTTTTTATTATGAGGGTGTATTAAATTTTGTTGGAGGGTTTTTCCTCCATCTATTGTGATGATCATGTGGCTTTCATCCTTGATTCTACTTATGTGATATGTTTATTGATCTGCAAATATTGAGCCATTCTTGTATCTCTGGAATGAAGTCAACTTGAACATGAAATATGATCTTTTTGATGTGCTGCTGAATTTGATTTGCAAGTATTTTATGAAGGATTTTTCATCTCTGTTCATCAAGGATATCAGATTGTAATCTTTCCTTCTTAATGTGTCCTTATCCACGTTGGGTATGAGTGTGATACTGGCTTTGGGGGAATAAATTTGGAAGATTTCCCCCCATTTCTATTACATGGGTAAATTTGAAAAAGATTGGTGTTAGTTCTTTAAAGATTTGGTAAATTTTAGTTTATGCTAAAATTTAGTGAATGCTTTTTTAGTGAATTTTAGTTTATGATAAAATTTTAGTGAATACTTCTGGTCCTGGGCTTTTTCTGTGGTGAGGGTTTTTATTATTGGTTCAATTTCATTGCTTGTTATTGATCTTTTTAGGTTTTCTATATCCTATTGGTTCACTTTTGGTTAGATTATATGTGTCTAGAAATTTATCCATTTCTTGACAGGTGTGGTAGTACATGTTTGTAATCCCAGAGGCTCAGGAGGCTAAGGTAGGAGGATCACAATTTCAAAGTCAGCCTCAGCAATGGCAAAGTGCTAAGCAACTCAGTGAGATACGGTCTCTAAATAAATACAAAATAGGGCTGGGGATGTGGCTGATGAATGCCATGTGGGGATGTAGGTGAATGCCCTGAGTTCAAATCCCCATACCTCCCCCCCAAATAAATTTATTCATTTCTTTTAAATTTTCTAATTTATTGGAATGTAAATTTTAAAAATAGTCTCCAACGATCTCTGGATTTCAGTGGTATCTGTTTTAATATCCTCCTTTTCTCTGTTTATGTTTTTTATTTGTGTCATCCCTTTCTTTCTTTCTTTCTTTCTTTTTCTTCACGAGTTTATTGATGTCGGTTTACTTTTCAAAGAACAAACTACTTTTCTCATTGATTCTTTGTACATTTGTTCTCCATTTCATTAATTTTGGCTCTGATATTTATGATTTGTTTATTCTACTGGTTTTGAGATTGGTTTGCTCTAATTTTTCTAAGAACAAGAAAAGGACCATTAGCTTATTTATTATTATCTTATGTAGGCACCCATATAAACTTTTCTCTTAAAAGTGCCTTCATTTTATCCCATAGATTCTTGTAGGTTGTATTTCTATTCTCACTTGGTTCTAGGAATATTAACTTATCTCCTGATTTTTTTCAGTGACTCACTCATCATTCAGGGTTGTGCCTCAGTGGTAGAGCCTTTGCCTAGAATGTGTGAGGCACTGGGTTTGATTCTCAGCACTGAATATAATTAATAAATAAAGGTTATTAATAATTAATAAATAATAAATAAAGGTTCATCAGTGTCTAAAACATATTTTTTAAAAACTCCATCCTACTTATTGATTGTTGGTGGGACTGCAAAATAGTGCAGCCAATATGGAAAGCAGTATGGAGATTCCTTGGAAAACTGGGGATGGAACTACCATTTGACCCAGCCATCCCTCTCCTTGTTCTATACCCAAAGGACTTAAAAATAGCATACTACAGGGACACTGCCACATCAATGTTTATAGCAGCACAATTCACAATAACTAAACTGTGGAACCAACCTAGATGCCCTTCTGTAGATAAATGGATTTTAAAATGTGGCATATATACCCAATGCAATATTACTGTACAATAAAAGAGAATAAAATCATGGTGTTTGCAGGTAAATGGATAGAGTTGGAGAAGATAATGCTAAGTGAAGTTAGCCAATCCCCCCCAAACAAATGCCAAGAAACAAATGTTTTCTTTGATATAAGGTGACTGACTCATAGTAGGGTAGGAAAGAGGAGCATGGGAGGAATAGATGATCTCTAGATAGGGCAGAGCGGTGGGAGAGCAAGGGAGGGGGTAGGGGGATAGCAATTATGGTGGAATGTGATGGACATTATTATCCAAAGTACATGTATGATGACATGAATTGGTGTGAACATACTTTATTTACAACCAGAGATTTGAAAAATTGTGCTGTATATGTTTAATAAGAATAGTAATGCATTCTGCTGTCATGTATTTAAAAAATAAAATCCATTAAAAAAAGAACTTTTTAGTGAGATGCTTTCTCTTTACTATAAGCCCATGATGGGAATATAGCTGAGTTCAAGACTACCACTCAAACAATCATTGTTCAATGCTATCAGCTCTTTGAGAGGGGATAATAATCATTAATAACTATAATTAATCCAGAGCAAAGCCACATACTAATAAACCTTTAAAAATATTTAAAATGTTTTATATAACTCCACTATTCCTAAAGTGGAAAAAGAAAGTAATGCTGTAGAATAGACTGAGAATTAGGTAGGAAATAAAATAAAATGACTATGAACTATATGGGGCATGAGAAGGAAAAAGAAAAAAATTGGGGTGGGAGATAAAGGCAGATAATGCAAGAAGAGAAACAGAGAAAAAAAGAAGAAAGTGTATAAATGACCAAGGATAAACATACAGACATGATAATTATAATAAATACATTAACTATTAAGATAAATACATAATATTTGATTAAGGAATACGATATTAAATAATAGGGGGCATCTATCAAATCAACACAAAGCAAAATATCAGTGAAATAAAAAACTGGCATTAGAGAATCTTAAAATCATTCCTTGCTAAGCTAATTGAGGTGGAAGGATTTCCATAAGGTTTTGGGAGGCTCAGTAATTAATTGGCTATCCCTTCTTAGCTAATCTCTAAATGTCTCTGAGTGTGGAGGTAACAAAAACACCAGCCATCTCTCTGTGAAGTTAGGTAACTATATGTTATATTTCACACACACCCCATTTCCATCTTTTTGCTTGAAAAAACTGTGAAAAACTTTTGTCATAGAATCATCCCTGCAGACATCATTCTGCTCACTTTTGATGTGACTTTAAGAGGTTCTTGGAGGGTTTTTTTTAATGTATCTAGGCACCTAATAGCTTTCAGTGGAAATGTACACTAATTGTCTGGCCTGGTGTTCAGGCCTCTCCCTGATTGGGACTGTAGTCTTATATGCCAGCCTGTAGAAATTCTTCATGTGCCCAGAGCTATTAAAACACCTATGAGCTCACTGGTGTAGATCTTAGTGTGCATAAGGTGTGGTGGCACACGGCAGAGGCACTATGTGGTCCATGGCAGATGTATGGGGCATCTTACACATGCATAGGTGGGCTTAAATCTGGGGCATACATGTCAGCAGGTTGATCCTAGTGTGTGCCAGCTGGTAGCTCAGGTCAGGAGCATTGTGCATATGGGAAGATGCTAGAGCATGCATCACTTAGGTCTGTGGCCAAGGTACATACATTAGTGGGCTGCTGCAGGAGCTCTCTCAGTGGTGGAAGGCATCTGGATCAGATTCATTATCAGGCTGCTGATGGGGAATATGCAGCTTTGGCCTGTGGCTGAGGTGTATGCATTTGTAGACCACCGTGGGAGGGTTCTCCGGGTAGGCCAGCATCTAGGGCATGTGTGTTGGCTGGTGGCTTCTGGGGCATGCTTGGTGCTTCTGTCCTCTGCTGGGACCCATGCAGGTATAACCAGTATTTCAGCCTCAAGCACCTGTGGCCTGAGGCTGGAGCATTTGCTTTTCCACCATACTGTACTCTCAGAATGAATGACTCTCTGTTCTGATCTGTCCCATTTCCTTTGTCAGTGGTGTAGAAAGGGACATTCAGCAACCTTTAGCCAGCAAAGATCCTACCTCACAGGTTACTCAGACAGCCTATTTCAAAGGTATTCCCTATGATTGTATTTGCTATTATCTCTCCACGTGAAGAATCTGTGAGATTTAATTCCTCCCAGCAAGGCAGGCTTAGGCATGGTCTCTACAAAATGGCTGCCTGCCAGTTTTCTGTTTGTTAAGAGTCTGTAAACAAGTCAAGATGGCGCCTGGCATTTTGCAGAGAGAGTGGTTTGTGAAGTAACGCCAGCGAGCCATTAAGTGTGGAGATTCCTTATTGGTTGACTGCTGTATCTAGTTTATGTTAATTAAGATAAGCTGTGTGGAATGTATAAATACCTCTGTTGCTCTGTTGTCCTACAATAAACGGCTCCCACTCCAGCTGTATCAATCTACACAAGTTGCTCCTCAACCCCCCCCCCCCCCCCCCCCCCCCCCCCGCTATTTTGCCCTTTGCCCAGCCAGCCGGGCTGCGGCATCTGTTAGCAGTTTGAAATAAGCTGTGCAGGTTTCCTTAATCAAGTGATTTTGCAGCTCCTGCCACAGTTTAACTGAGTCTGCCTTCCTTTTCTACCATGGTTTCTAAAGTAAGCTTGTCAGCTTTGCCTCTCCCTCTTCTTCCTTTTGTTACCACTCTCCCTTGACCCACCCTAATCAAGGTTCAGGATTAACAAATTCTGTCCTAGTTTCAGTTTCTGTAATCAGAATGTCCAGTTTCCTCCAGTTCATTAACAATCCAATACTATGCATTCCCTTTCTCTGTCCCTAACCTCTCTAATCAGCTGTTCTCTCGATTCCAAACCATGAAGGAGTCACGATTTGCTGCCCAGTTCCACTTCACCATCTTGCCAACTGTATATGTTCTACCTTTACCATTTTATATCACATTAAAATTGCTTTAAAATAAAGTAGAAAACTTTAAAGGTGAAAATATATGTTCATTTATTCAAATTTCACTGAGAACAGAGATGACTGTCTTGGACCATGGCAATCTTCATTCTTTAGCAAACATTATTTCTTTTGCTTCTCACCTAAGGCTCTTTTTTTTTTTTATCTCCAAAGTTATAGGGAATTCCTTATTGGCCAATAGATTGCACATAGTTTTGTGTTTTGCTCTAGTTGTTGTTCTTATGTATATGCCTTATGCACTAAACTGATCTTAAATTCCCCAAAGGCAAGAGATTATTCTATCTTCACTGAATTTCATTTAATATAATGCCTATGGTTTCTAGAAAGGTCAACATAAAATAAGCTTAGCCATATAAAATTCATCATTTCATTTGTGGTTAAAATGTCACAGGGGATAGGAGCACTTCTTCAAAGAATGTTAAAAAAAATTCTGAAAAGCTACTCCTCCAAATAAGCACTCCAAAAATTTAGAACTCCAAAAATTAACCTAAGCATTGGAACAATCTAAGGAGTGTTTATTTAAAAAGAAAGGATGAACCACATCTTAAGAACAATGAATTTTATGATATTTTAATTCACCCTTATTTCATTTCATTCTTTCCACTGCAGAAGCCTTGAAAACAAATAAAAACAAATAGCCTCAAAATGATAGTGGCCCCAGTGAATGTTTTTGGCACCTTTGTCTAGTATGACATAATAATATTTATGTGGGTTTGTCTTTGTGTCCTCTATTCAGTACCATTGGTATACAAGTCTATTTTGGTGACAATACCATGCTGTTTTTATTACAATAGCTTGGTAGTATAGTTTAAGGTCTGGTATCATGATGCCTCCTGCTTCACTTTTTTCTTTCTTTCTTTCTTTCTGGCTTATGAGATATTTATTTATTTATCTATTTTAATTGCAGCACAATTTTTCCTATCTCTGGTTGTATATAAAGTATGGTTACACCAATTCATGTCTTCATACATGTACTTTGGATAATGATGTCCATCACATCCCAACATCCTTACTAATCCCCTGCCCCCTCCCTTGCCCTACCACCCCTATGCCCTATCTAGAGCTCATCTATTCCTCCCATGCTCCCCTTCCCTACCCCACTATAAGTCAGTCACTTTATATCAGAGAAAACATTTGGCATTTGTTTTTTGGGGATTGGCTAACTTCACTTAGCATTATCTTCTCCAACTCCTTCCATTTACCTGAAAATGCCATGATTTTATTCTCTTTTATTGCTGAGTAATATTCCATTGTGTATATATGCCACATTTTTTTATCCATTCATCTACTTAGGGGCATCTATGTTGGCTCCACAGTTTAGCTATTGTGAATTGTGCTGCTATAAACATTGATGTGGCTGTGTCCCTGTAGTATGCTGTTTTTGAGTCCTTTGAGTATAGACCAAGGAGAAGGATAGCTGGGTCAAAAGGTGATTCCATTCCCAGTGTTCCAAGGAATCTTTATACTGCTTTCCAAATTGGCTGCACCAATTTGCAGTCCCACCAGCAACGTATGAGTGTACATTTTCCCCACATCCTCGCCAACACTTATTGTTGTTTGTCTTCATAATAGCTGCCATTCTGATTGGAGTGAGATGATACCTTAGAGTAGTTTTGATTTGAATTTCTCTAACTGCTAGAGATGATGAACATTTTTTCATATATTTGTTGATTGATTATATATCCTCTTCTGAGAAGTGTCTGTTCAGGTCCTTGGCCCATTTATTGATTGGGTTATTTGGCTTTTTTTGGTGCTTGGCTTTTTGAGTTCTTTATATACCCTAGAGATTAGTGCTCTATCTGATTGTGAGGGGTGAGAATTTGCTCCCAAGATGTAGGCTCTCTATTCTTGCTAAGGATTGCTTTAGCTATTCAGGTCTCTTACCTTTCCAAATAAATTTCATGATTGCTTTTTACTTCAATGAAGAATGTCATTGGGATTTTAATAGGAATTACATTAAATCTGTATAACACTTTGGTAGTGTGGCTGTTTTGACAATATTAATTCTGCCTATCCAGGAACATGGGAGATCTTCTGCAGTTTTCTTCAATTTCTTTCATTATTGTTCTGTAATTTTCGTTGTAGAGGTCTTTCACCTGTTTTGTTAGATTGATTCCCAGTTTTTTTTTGAGGCTATTTTGAGTGGTTTTCCTAATTTCTCTTTCAGGGGATTCATCGCTGATGTATAGGAATGCATTTGATTTATGGGTGTTGATTTTATATCCTGTTAATTTGATGAATTCAATTATTAGTTCTAGAAGTTTTCTGGTGGAATTTTTTTAACTTCTAGATATATAATCATGTCATCAGGAAATAGTAATAGTTTGAGTTCTTCTTAACTTATTTATATCCCTTTAATTTCTTTCTCTTTTCTAATTACTCTGGCTAGTTTTTAAGGATGATGTTGAATAGAAGTGGTGAAAGAGGACATCCTTGTCTTGTTCCAGTTTTTAGTGGGAATGCTTTCAATTTTTCTCCATTTAGAATGATATGTATGATATATCAAAGTTCATAAATGCATTCTTCTGTCATGTATAACTAATTAAAGCAAATAAAAAATTTTAAAAACTAATAGTGGCTCTGAAAATCAGTATCTGGACTGTCTCTAGAAGGGGAAGAAGCAATTGGAGTCCTCAGAACATACCTTTTCTGAGATAATCTTTATTATTTAACCAATCTGGCAGCATTCCATGAACCCCTACTCACAGGGTTTGACTTTACTTGATCCGACTCAGAGGTCACTCACTGCAAACAGCCTTTTTCTTCTGGCATTTGTTTAAAATAATCAGCATCAATGAATTTCAGCTGCCTGAGGTGCTGTTAAAGCAAGTATAAGGAAAAAGAGATTGTCCAAAACATTTAAAGGAAGAACTTGAAATGATGATGGTTGTAGAATTCTTTAAAAATCTCTGTAAAATCTAGAAACCATGTGGATGAACAGGGCCAGGCATATATCATAGAAAGGTCAAACTCTTTCACCTATGATTGAGCTTGAGGTTCTGAAAAGCAATAAGTAAAGGCTATTCAGCTATAAACTTCATGAAGTAGCATGGAAGGAATGCATGAAACACCTTGGCAAAAGATAGGAGACTTATAAACTCAAGACATTTAAGGAAATCTCTGTACAATTATTAGCTAAGTATGAAACAAATTGAGCAGACTTCAGTGGCCACAAGGATAAAATAAAACAAACCTCTCCAAAACAATTTTTATAGAATTAGTTGAAGAAAATCACTAAATAAGCAAACAGTATTAATTAATATCAACAACAATAACAAAAACCCAATAGCAATGACAGCAAACCCTGGAGGAGTCTAATTTTCAATACTGCTAAATTATATTAAATTTTCTAGTTTGCAACAAAAATTATGAAACATGCTAAGAAACTTTTAGGAAAGTATGGCCTATCATGGGGGGGGGGGGGAAGTAGTAAATAGAAACTGTACCTAAAAATGAGCAGCATGAGAGAAGTGATCCATCATATATAAAGGATCCTCAATAACATTGCTGATTTATTTCTAGTTAGAAACCATGTAGGCCAGCAGGCAATGGGAAGAGATATTCAAAGTACTGAAAGAATGAGACTTCCAATCAATAAATTTATATACAGCAAGCTTGCCTATAAAAATAAAAGAAATTTAAGACATCACTAGATAAATAAAAACTGAGATACCCTCTCTGGCAGAATTGCTCTACAATAAATGCCAAAGGGAATTGGGTAGACTGAAGTAAAGTAATATTATATAGTAACTCAAATCCACATTTAAAAAAATAAAGAGCATTGACAAAGATAAAATTATAGGTAAATAAATTTAAAAGACAGTATTCATGTATTTTTGTTAATTTATCTTTCCTATCTCATTTGAAAGACAACCATGTGTATGTGTGTATTTATATATACATATACATGCATATGTATAGATTTATATATATTTAAATACATGGCTTTATATATATTCATAAAACTGTACTGATGGAGTTTTAGCGTATAAAGATGTATTTTGTATATTTGCTACAGTAGTAGCAAAAAGAAAATTCCAAGAAAAAGAACAAAACTTTGCAGACAGTTGAAGGTAAACTAGTGTAAATTTAATCTAGGTTGTTATAAGTAAAAACATAATTTTAATCTCCAAAGCAAGTATTAAGAAAAAATAAAATTTTTGAGAGAAGTGGCAAAAGAATTACAATGGAACATTAGAAAATATCTATTTAACACAAATAAGATAATAATGTATAAATCATGGAATAATAAAGGCATTAAATATCCCTGTCTAAAAATAAAAAAATAAGAGGGCAAAGATGTGGTTCAGTGGTTTATCTTCTTGTTATCAACCTCTAGTATCCTAACAAATCCCAAACAAAAAACAAACATAACCATGTGAACTGATGAATAAATTGATTGCTGAAATCCTCAATTATGGTAATCCTTTCACTTTCTTAATGGTGTCTTTGCTGCAAAATTATATTTTTACTTAAATTATTAAACATATATTAAAACAAAATTGTATATATTAATATGTTACCATATGATGTTTATACATGTCTAAATTGTGCAATCTCCTTATTTATCAATTTTTATGGCAAAACATTTAAAATATTTTCTTCTAGTTTTAGTACACAGTGCACAACTGCTATCAGTAGTATCCTTAGTGTGTAATACCACACTAGAACTTCTCACTGCTATCCAATTGCAATTTAATACACATTTACTAACCTTTCCCCATCTCACTAATAACTACTATTCTACTTTCAATTTCTATTAGATCAACTTATTTACATATCAGGTCTGAGTGGGGATAATGAGATATCTTTATTTATGTGCCTAGTTTATTTCACTTAACATAATGTCTCCAGTTCCATCCATGTTGTCACAAATGACAGCTTCATTCTTCTTAATGGCTGAACAGTATTTTATTATGTATATGCGTCACATTTTCTTTGTCCACTCTTCAGGTGATAGACATTTACATTCTTTCCATTTTTTGGCTGTTAAGAATACTGCTGGAATGAACATAGGATTTCAGATGTCTCCTTGAAATACATGATTTTGTTCATTTGGATATATACTGATAATGTGATTGCTAAATTATATTGCAATTCTCATTTCTAACTTTTTGAAGAGCCTCTATACTCTTTTTCATAGTGGCTGTGCTAATTTACATTTCTACCCACAATATACAAGTATTCTCTTTTTGCCACATCCTCACTAGCACTTGTTATATTTTGCCTTTTTAAAAATAACCTCTCTTACTGGAGTGAGGTGATACTGTGGTTTTGATTTGAATTTCCCTGATAATTAGTGATATTGAGCATTTTTTGCATACCTATAAGCCTTTTGAGAAATATCTATTTAAACCTATTGTCCATTTTTGGAACCAGTGTTTTGGTTTTTGCCTGTTGAGTTTTGGAGGAGGTCCATATATATTCTACCTCAGAAGTTCTTATAAATGTGAAATTTTCAACTCTTTCTGTTTGGCTAATGATTTTGGTGTGCCGCTTCTTACATATGAAGATGTCATTCTGTGTTATCTTACAGAAATTTTGTTTTTAATCTTTCTGCTTACCTCTAAAGACCATCTGGAATTGATTTCTGTATATGCATGAAGTTAGGTTCATGATCATTTTCTTGGAGATATCTGATGCATTTAGTGCAATTTATTGGAAAGGCCATTTTTCCTCATTGCACTGTAATGATGAAGATAGAGAGACTTGAGTGTGTCACTTTAAAATACTTTGTTACTTTAATCTTTTTGTTTCTCCTTGTGCCAATATTGTACTTTCTTAATTATAGTAGCTTTAAAATAAGACTTGATATCCAGTGGGATGAGTCCTTTAGTTTTGTCAAATATGTTCTTGGTTTTTCTTATGTCTTTACAAGACTCAGCTTATAAATTTCTACAAAATGCTGCTAGAATTTTGACAATTTAATTGAATCTATACATCAACTTAGAAAGAGTTGACATCTTTACTATATTGTGTGCTCAAATTCCAGATCATGATATATTCCTCTAACGATTAGATCTTCTTTAATTTTTTCAGTAATATTTTTGAGCTTTCTGTGAAGTTTTTTTTTACTTATCTTTATATTTTTTACTTTTATTAAAATAGAACAGAGTTCATAAATTTGAACTGTATAATCCAAATAATTTTGGATATCCATTTACCTAAGTAATGATCATCTGAAAGAAGCTGGACAGTATTTTCAGCATGCCTTTGTGATTTCTTCTAGATGATACCCTCACAAATATAATCATTATTTTGATCCCTATCAACAGAGATAACATCTACTATTTTGAATTTAATATTAATGGAAGCATACAGGATATACACTTTTGAGTATGGCCCCTTTAAAATCAACTTTATATGTGATATTCATCATATCACTATGTGTTGCAAAGGTTAATACTTTTTATTACTGTGTTGTATTTAATATTATTAATATACCTATTTATCTATTTTATTAATGGACATTTAGGTTGTTACTCTGAATAATGCCAATGTAAATATTTTTGAATATGCCTTTTGGTAAGTGTGTGCACTTTTGCCTTTAGGTATGTGGCATATCCCCCAAATCACTAGACCATATTATGTATCTATAGGTATAGATAAAGGTATGGCACTGCCTGTTTCGAAGTGTATAGTAGAGACTGTAAATATTACCAAAGTGGTGCTCTTACTGATACTCTGCCATCAATATACGAGTTTTACCAAGTGGTAAGTGAAGTAGATTTTAAAGTTTTTTTTTTTAAAAAAAAACTCATTTTATATTTTGCTTATTTTATGTTGGTGTATTAGTATTTTATAATTATTTATAAAAATTCTTGATATGAGGGCTGGGATTGTGGCTCAGTGGCAAGGCACTTGCCTCACACATGTGAGGCACTGGGTTAAATCCTCAGAACCACATAAAAATAAACAAACAAAATAAAGATATTGTGTCCATGTATAACTAAAAAAAGTATTAAAAAAATATTGATATGAGTGCCTTGTTCAGTTTATTTTATTGTAAATACCCCCTCCCTGTATGAAGCATGCATTATTTTTATTCTTGTAATTTTGTACTTTATTAAATAGAAGTTCTTAATTTTGATAGTCAAATTTATCAGTCTTTTTTTATTGTTGATGGGTTTTTTTAAGCCTGTTTAAGAAATCTTCTTATGCTAAAGTCATAAAACGTATTTTGTAGTGTTTTCTACTATAAATCTTACTGCTGTTACCTTTCACACTTTGGTTTACAATCATTTAAATGGATCATTCATGTATAGTCTTAGGCATTAAGATTTATTTTTTTACGCCATGTGGCTATTCAGTTGATGGAGCATCGTATATTGAATTGACTATCATCACTTTCCTACTGAATGCCACCCTTTCCTTAGTTGTAAATCTGGTGGCTGCAAGCTTACAGGCACTTTTCTTGTTTGCTGCAGTATTTCAATATCCTATTGCTTCTCCTGTGCCATTCTCCCACCTATTCATTATTCATAGTTTACTATATGCCCTGAGCTTTGCTTTTTTATTTGTTTATCTTACCAGGATTGCTCTAGCTGTTTGTATTCTATTTCATATAAATTTTAGAATCCCAATTTAATAGATTGCTTATATTACATTAAATATATAGATGAATTTGGGGGACAAAGGAAACTGATGTCATTGTATTACCCACTATAATAGTGCATAGCTCCGTTTAATTATGACTTTAAAAATGCCTCTATAACATTTTAAATATTTCAATATGGTGGTATTGAACATCTTTATAAGGTTTGTTCATAGGTAATTTTATATTTATGGTACTTCCTAAATGCTATTTTAAAACATTATTTAAAACTGCTTTTTAATATTTTCCTTCTCATTATCTGTTCATAGTGTGCAGAAATTCAATAGAAATTAAATTGACTTGCTGTTTTGACCTTGATGTCAACAAGACCACTAAAACCAAAATCATTTGTATATTCTTTCAGCTTTTCTGTTTAAGTAGTTTATAAAGAGCATATATCTGCTTTCTTAGTTTTGACTGTTCATACTTTTAATTTCATTTTTTTTCTTTTTAACACACTATAAAACATCCAGTACAATACTGAATATAAGTTATATTATGGGTATCTGTGTGCTGTCCCTCACCTCAAGGAAAATATTCAATATGTAATCATTATTTAAAGTGTGAATTATTGGTTTTATCATAGACAGTCTTTGTTTTTGTTCCAAAGCATCCATATTCTTTCCTTATTTATTTATTTATCTATTTATTTAATTTTATTTTTGGTACCAGGGATTGGACCCAGGAGCTCTTAGCCATTGAGCCCCATCCCAGTGCTCCCTTTTTTATTTTTTATTTTGGGACAGGGTCTTGCTAAGATGCTTAGGGCCTTGCTAAGTTGCTGAGGCTGGCTTTAAACTTGAAATCCTTTTGCCTCAGCTTCCTGAGCACCTAGGATTACAGGAATGTGCCACCATGCCCTGCTTCATTTTCATTTTTGAAAGGAGAAGAAAATTCTTCATATCACTGGGATATTTCACAATACAATGTGTTTGTTATTAAAACATGCAATTTAATAAAAAATTGCTTTCAGTATAATTTATCAGAACTTTTTATAAAATGCCCGAAGATGTTGTTCTTGTTTTTAGAGATCAAATTTATACTTTATTTTTAAAAAATTTATTAACATGTATTTATTGTACAGGTTAATGGAATTAATTGTACAAATTAATGGGATTCACTTATATCCATATAAGTATACAGTGTGCATTGGTCATGTCCACATCTTCTTTTACTCTTCTCTCTCATTCTCCCACCCTCTTCCCAATCATAGTAATCACTGTTCTACTGTCAGGTTAACCTATTTTTTTTTTCCTTTTTGGCTTCCATATATGAGAGAGAACTTATAAAACTTATCTTTCTTTGTCCAGCTTATTATTAATACAATATTCTCCAGTTTCCTCCATTTTGTTACAAATGACAGGATTTCATTCTTCTTTATGTCTGAATAATACTGTTGTATATATACACCATATTTATTTTATCCATTCATCTGTTGACAGGCACCTAGGCTGATTCCATTTCTTGACTATTGATAGTACTGCAACAAACATGGGTGTATAGGCATCTCTCTGAATGCTGACATCATTCCCTTTGGACATATACCCAGGAATAAATGGATCATTTGGTAGTCCTATTTTAGTTTTTTGAGGACCTCCCCACTGTTTTCCATAGTGGCTATCCTAATTTACATATTACTGATAGTATATTAGGGTTCCTTTATCTTCACACCCTTGCCAGTATTTATAATACAAATAATTGCCATTCTAACTGGGATGAGACGGAATCTCAATGTAGTCTTAATTTGCATTGCACTAATAAGAGTGTGTGAGTATATGTGTGTGTGTGTGTAGTCATTATCTCTCTCTCTCTCTCTCTCTCTCTCTCTCTCTCTCTCTATATATATATATATATATATATATATATATATATATATATATATATTTGTTGGCTGTCTATATTTCTTCTTTTGAGAATCTGTAGATTCTTCTCAAAAGAATCTATTCCGATCAAAGGCATTATTTATTATTTATTTTTTTGGTAATGGGATTTGAACCCTGGAGTTCTTTACCACTGAACTAACCGCCCAGCACATTTTATTCTTTGTTTTGATACCAAGCTGGCCACAAAGTTGCTATCCTCCAACTTTCCTCCCTGAGTTGCTGGAATTAAAGGTGAATGTCACTATTCTTGGCTTGATCATAGCCACTCCTACTACATTAGAAGGTTCCATTTTGCTTAATATTGTTTTTATTATAAATAATTATTCAATTTAATTTTTTTATTTATCAGATGATCACATTTCTTTTTCTTCTTTATTCTGTAAATGTAATGAACAATACAAATTGACTAAAAATATGCTCTTGGTTATAGTTGTATTTTAATATTATTATTGTTTCTCCTTTAAAAGTGATGTCTTTATTATATATTTTGTAGATTCATTTTTGTCTTTGATTTTTAGTAGTTTTTTGTGATGTAATAGAGTAGTTTTGTTGTTGTTTTACTGAATAGGATTCATAGAGCTTCTTGATTATATGACTTGACCTATTTTAACTATTTTAGAAAATTTGTGGACAGACAGTTGTTATTCCATTATTGCTGTCTTTTTCATTATCTTCTTATCTCCTTTCAAAATCCTTGAAATGTATATGATTTTCACCATACTTCATCTACCATTGACATTTTTTTCTGTATTTTTCATGCTTTGTTCTCTTTGACTTCAATGTGGATATTTTCTATTTTAACTATTTATTTATTTATTTGCTTATTTATTTATTTATTTATTCTTTGTCCTTCTTTGTTCAATCTCTTCATATACTCATCAAAGTCTTTAGTTTTAGTAATTTTTTCCTTTTGAATATTCTTCAATTTAGTTTCTTATATGTTTCTCTGATATATATCAGCTCAATGCTGCAAATCAGCAAATGCCCCCGAGGGAATGTATGGAGGGGAACACCACGCTAAATTCAGTGTTTCCCTTCTCCTCAGGTTAACTACTGAACTCTAGGATACCTTGATTACTTTCCAAATGCCTGGTGTATTTTTTCTTTGTTTTTAAAACAAGCTTTTGAGGTTTGTGTTAGCAGCAAGCTTCATGTTATAAAAACTTTTTCATTGTTGCCAGAATTGAAAATCTGATTCTACTAAATGTTATTCCTTCATGCTTTTGTGTGAGAGATATTACAAAGAAGTGTTGATAAGGTTAAAAGAGAAATGACTATCATATACATGAATTCATTGCCTAATGTAGTTGCTGATAAGATTTTCTGATGTTTCTCTTCGGGGAGAGTATAGATACATAGTTTCCATTCTATAAAGATATTTTCCATTTAAGTCTGATATTTTTAGGAAAAAGAGATGTGTATGAATGATGAGTAATCAAAGAGGTGGACTGTTTGTGCACATCTTTTTTTAACTTAAGAATCTGGAAATTCTTCAAGTTGTACAAAAATTCCTTATGCAATCTTTATGGTTGTTATTACAACTGGCAAAAACGTCAAGATACAATTTCTCTGCAACTCATGGCAACTGCTGTATATGCCTCAACTATAACCCAGGCAATTTAATAATTTTGTTCAGTATTTTGAATTTGAAACAAGTCATTAAAAGCAACAAAGGACACTGGAATATTCAAACTAATAGAATTTTGGAGTCTATTACATAAGAGAGATCACAGTATCCAATAACAGTAAACTTCCTGTAGCATGATTTTGACTATATTTCTGGCTGGTGTACTGCCTTTTCCATCTGCCCGCTTTTGGAGTTTCACTGGAAACTAATATCAATTCTGTAAGCTATCCAAAATTCTGATTAAAAATTCCCTTCCAGTATAAGTAAATTTGGATTTTTGTTGCTTTCGTTATTTGTTCTCAGAAGTCCTAGCTGTTACAGAGTTAGAAGACAAATAGCATGTTAAAGTGCAAATGGCATGTTCAATAGGGTGTACAGTGAGAGTTCTCAAGGCCAGGACAGATATCATCTATCTACCCAATCATCTATCATCATGTATATGTGTCTATACTTTGTGCTATCAATGTAGAAAGTTATAGAACAATGTATAATGCATACATTAGTTTCTTTAACTCTACCCACAGCTCATTTTCCTCTTTTGGCATCCAAAGTCTTTCAATCAGACCATTAAAATGGTCAAGTTTAACAATACTTGCTTATTCTCTAATCCTAATTAAGCTCCTATGTTGTAACTACCTGTTCATCCTAAGAATTTAAAACAAAAACAATATATATATATATATATATATATATATATATATATATATATATATATATAGATAGATATCATGCTGAAAACATAGTTTACTGTAAATCAAAGACTATTGTGATATTATACACTCTTTCATATGGGTCAATGTCATGGCCCCCAGGAATATTACAAACATCAGGGTCAACTGTATTATAAATGGACTTGCATCACATTTTATTTATTTTTTATTAGTGCATTAATACATAATTGGGTCTATTTTAATATATTCAAAAATGTAGGTAACACATTCCTCCATTTCAATCCCCAGTAGTTCCTCTTTTTCTTCCCTCCTCCCTCTCCCTGGTCCTCTTGCTATACTCCACTGGTCCTCCTTTTATTTATTTACTTCTATTTGGTATATAGTTATACATAAAAATAGAATTCATTGTGATATATTCATACATGCACGTAAATTAATTTGTTCAATTTCATTCTGCCGTTCTTCACCTTTCCCGTCCCTTTTCCCTCTCTCTAAATTCCCTTCTTCTACTCCACTGTCCTCCCTCCTATTTTCAAGAAGCTCCCCCATTTTCAATTCTCATTTTTCTCTAGTTTTCACATATGAGAGAAAATATTCAATCCTTGGCTTTCTGAGTCTGGCTTATTTCACTTAGCATAATGTTCTCCATTTCCATCCATTTGCCAGCAAATGATATAGTTTCATTCTTCTTTATCACTGAGTAAAACTCCATTGTGTATATGTGCCACACTTTCTTTTTTTCTATTCATCTGTTGATGGTCACTGAGTCTGATTCCATAATTTGACTATTGTGAATTTCACTGCTATAAAAATCAGTGTGTATGTATCTCTATAATATGTTGAATTTAGTTCTTTGGGATATATTCCAAGTAGTAGGATAGTTGGGTCATATGGTGGTTCCATTTCTAGTCTTTTGAGGAATCTCCAACCTGCTTTTCAAAGTAGTTATATTAATGTGCAGTCCAACCAAAAGTGCATGAGTATACCTTTTGTCCCACATCCTTACCAGTAATTATTGTTATTTGTATTCTTTTTTTTTTTAATTTTTTATTGTTGGCTGTTCAAAACATTACATAGTTCTTGATATATCATATTTCACAATTTGATTCAAGTGGGTTATGAGCTCCCATTTTTACCCCATATACAGATTGCAGAATCACATCAGTTACACATCCATTGATTTACATATTGCCATACTAGTGTCTGTTGTATTCTGCTGCCTTTCCTATCCTCTACTATCACCCCTCCCCTCCCCTCCCCTCCCCTCTTCTCTCTCTGCCCCCTCTACTGACATTCGTTTGTCCCCCTTGTATTATTTTTCCCCTTCCCCTCACTTCCTCTTGTATGTACTTTTGTATAACTCTGAGGGTCTCCTTCCGTTTCCATGCTTTTTCCCTTCTCTCTCCCTTTCCCTACCACCTCTCATCCCTGTTTAATGTTAATCTTCTTCTCATGCTCTTCGACCCTACTCTGTTCTTAGTTACTCTCCTTATATCAAAGAAGACATTTGGCATTTGTTTTTTAGGGATTGGCTAGCTTCACTTAGCATAATCTGCTCTAATGCCATCCATTTCCCTGTAAATTCTATGATTTTGTCATTTTTTAATGCAGAGTAATATTCCATTGTGTATAAATGCCACATTTTTTTTATCCATTCATCCATTGAAGGGCATCTACGTTGGTTCCACAGTCTAGCTATTGTGAATTGTGCTGCTATGAACATCGATGTAGCAGTGTCCCTGTAGCATGCTCTTTTTAGGTCTTTAGGGAATAGACCGAGAAGGGGAGTAGCTGGGTCAAATGGTGGCTGCATTCCCAGCTTTCCAAGAAATCTCCATACTGCTTTCCAAATTGGCTGCACCAATTTGCAGTCCCACCAGCAATGTACAAGTGTACCCTTTTCCCCACATCCTCGCCAGCACTTGTTGTTGTTTGACTTCATAATGGCTGCCAATCTAACTGGAGTGAGATGGTATCTTAGGGTGGTTTTGATTTGCATTTCTCTGACTGCTAGAGATGGTGAGCATTTTTTCATGTACTTGTTGATTGATTGTATGTCCTCCTCTGAGAAGTGTCTGTTCAGGTCCTTGGCCCATTTGTTGATTGGGTTGTTTGTTCTCTTATTGTCTAATTTTTTGAGTTCTTTGTATACTCTGGATATTAGGGCTCTATCTGAAGTGTGAGGAGTAAAGATTTGTTCCCAGGATGTAGGCTCCCTATTTACCTCTCTTATTGTATCTTTTGCTGAGAAAAAACTTTTTACTTTGAGTAAGTCCCATTTGTTGATTCTAGTTATTAACTTTTGTGCTATGGGTGTCCTATTGAGGAATTTGGAGCCCGACCCCACCGTATGTAGATCGTAGCCAACTTTTTCTTCTATCAGACGGCGTGTCTCTGATTTGATATCAAGCTCCTTGATCCATTTTGAATTAACTTTTGTGCATGGCGAGAGAAAGGGATTCAGTTTCATTTTGTTGCATATGGATTTCCAGTTTTCCCAGCACCATTTGTTGAAGATGCTATCCTTCCTCCATTGCATGCTTTTAGCCCCTTTATCAAATATAAGATAGTTGTAGTTTTGTGGATTGGTTTCTGTGTCCTCTATTCTGTACCATTGGTCCACCCGCCTGTTTTGGTACCAGTACCATGCTGTTTTTGTTACTATTGCTCTGTAATATAGTTTGAAGTCTGGTATCGCTATACCGCCTGATTCACATTTCCTGCTTAGCATTGTTTTTGCTATTCTGGGTCTTTTATTTTTCCATATGAATTTCATGATTGCTTTCTCTATTTCTACAAGAAATGCCGTTGGGATTTTGATTGGCATTGCATTAAACCTATAGAGAACTTTTGGTAATATCGCCATTTTGATGATGTTAGTTCTGCCTATCCATGAACAGGGTATATTTTTCCATCTTCTAAGATCTTCTTCTATTTCTCTCTTTAGGGTTCTGTAGTTTTCATTGTATAAGTCTTTCACCTCTTTTGTTAGGTTGATTCCCAAGTATTTTATTTTTTTTGAAGATATTGTGAATGGAGTGGTTGTCCTCATTTCCATTTCAGAGGATTTGTCGCTGATATACAGGAATGCCTTTGATTTATGCGTGTTGATTTTATATCCTGCCACTTTGCTGAATTCATTTATTAGCTCTAATAGTTTCTTTGTAGAGCCTTTTGGGTCTGCTAGGTATAGAATCATATCATCTGCAAATAGTGATAATTTAAGTTCTCTTTTCCTATTTTGATGCCTTTAATTTCTTTCGTCTGTCTAATTGCTCTGGCCAGTGTTTCGAGAACTATGTTGAACAGAAGTGGTGAGAGAGGGCATCCCTGTCTTGTTCCAGATTTTAGAGGGAATGCCTTCGATTTTTCTCCATTCAGAATGATGCTAGCCTGAGGCTTAGCATAGATTGCTTTTACAATATTGAGGTATGTTCCTGTTATCCCTAGTTTTTCTAGAGTTTTGAACATAAAGGGATGCTGTACTTTGTCGAATGCTTTTTCCGCATCTATCGAGATGATCATATGGTTCTTATTTTTAAGTCTATTGATGTGGTGAATAACATTTATTGATTTCCGTATATTGAACCAGCCTTGCATCCCAGGGATGAATCCTACTTGATCATGGTGCACAATTTTTTTGATATGTTTTTGTACCCGATTCGCCAGAATTTTATTGAGGATTTTTGCATCTAGGTTCATTAGAGATATTGGTCTGTAGTTTTCTTTCTTTGAAGTGTCTTTGTCTGGTTTAGGTATCAGGGTGATGATGGCCTCGTAGAATGAATTTGGAAGTTCTCCCTCCTTTTCTATTTCCTGAAGTAGCTTGAAAATTATTGGTATTAGTTCCTCTTTAAAGGTTTTGTAAAACTCTGCTGTATACCCATCCGGTCCTGGGCTTTTCTTAGTTGGTAGTCTTTTGATGGTTTCTTCTATTTCCTCAATTGATATTGGTCTGTTTAGGTTTTCTATATCCTCCTGACTCAATCTGGGCAGATCATATGACTTAAGAAATTTATCTATGCCTTCACTATCTTCTAATTTATTGGAGTATAAGGATTCAAAATAATTTTTGATTATCTTCTGTATTTCTGAAGTGTCTGTTGTGATATTGCCTCTTTCATCCCGTATGTTAGTGATTTGAGTTCTCTCTCTTCTTCTCTTCGCTAGCATGGCTAAGGGTCTGTCGATTTTGTTTATTTTTTCAAAGAACCAACTTTTAGTTTTGTCAATTTTTTCAATTGTTTCTTTTGTTTCGATTTCATTAATTTCAGCTCTGATTTTAATTATTTCTTGCCTTCTACTTCTTTTGCTGTTGTTTTGCTCTTCTTTTTCTAGGATTTTGAGATGAAGTATGAGATCATTTATTTGTTGGTTTTTTCTTTTTTTAAGGAATGAACTCCAAGCAATGAATTTTCCTCTTAGAACTGCTTTCAATGTGTCCCATAGATTCCGATATGTTGTGTCTGTGTTTTCATTAATCTCTAAGAATTTTTTAATTTCCTCCTTGATGTCTTCTATAACCCATTGATCATTCAGTAACCTATTGTTCATTCTCCAAGTGATGTATTCTTTTCCCTTCCTTCTTTTATCGTTGATTTTCAGTTCCATTCCATTATGATCAGATAGGATGCATGGTATTATCTCTACTCCTTTGTATTGTCTAAGAGTTTCCCTGTGACATAATATATGATCTATTTTTGAGAAGGATCCATGTGCTGCTGAGAAAAAAGTGTAACTGCTTGATGTTGGGTGGTATATTCTATATATGTCAATTAAGTCTAGGTTATTAATTGTGTTATTGAGTTCTATAGTTTCCTTATTCAACTTTTGTTTGGAAGATCTGTCCAGTGGTGATAGAGGTGTGTTGAAGTCTCCCATGATTATTGTATGGTGGTCTATTAGACTCTTGAACTTGAGAAGAGTTTGTTTGATGAACATAGCTGCACCATTGTTTGGGGCATATATATTTATGATTGTTATGTCTTGTTGGTGTATGGTTCCCTTGAGCAGTATGTAGTGTCCCTCTTTATCCCTTTTGATTAACTTTGGCTTAAAATCTATTTTATTTGATATGAGTATGGATACTCCTGCTTGTTTCCGAAGTCCATATGAGTGATATGATTTTTCCCAACCTTTCACCTTCAGCCTATGTATGTCTTTTCCTATCAAATGCGTCTCCTGTAGGCAGCATATTGTTGGGTCTTGTTTTGTGATCCATTCTACTAGCCTGTGTCTCTTGATTGGTGAGTTTAAGCCATTAACATTTAGGGTTATTATTGAGATATGGGTTGTTCTTCCAGCCATATTTGTTTATTTATGTTACTAAACATGGTTTGTTTTCCTCTTTGATTATTTTCCCCCCTTTAGTGTCCTACCTCCCACTGTTGGTTTTCATTGTTATTTTCCATTTCCTCTTCCTGTAATGTTTTGCCAAGGATGTTTTGAAGAGATGGTTTTCTAGCTGCAAATTCTTTTAACTTTTCTTTATCGTGGAAGGTTTTAATTTCATCTTCCATCCTGAAGCTTAATTTCGCTGGAAACACAATTCTTGGTTGGAACCCATTTTCTTTCAGTGTTTGAAATATGTTATTCCAGGATCTTCTAGCTTTCAGAGTCTGTGTTGAAAGATCAGCTGTTATCCTGATTGGCTTACCCCTAAATGTGATCTGCTTCCTTTCTCTTGTAGCTTTTAAAATTCTCTCCTTATTCTGTATGTTGGGCATCTTCATTATAATGTGTCTAGGTGTGGGTCTCTTATGATTTTGCACATTCGGCGTCCTGTAGGCTTCTAGGATTTGGGGTTCTGTCTCATTCTTCAAGTCTGGGAAGTTTTCTCGAATTATTTCATTGAATAGATTGCTCATTCCTTTGGTTTGAAACTCTGTTCCTTCCTGTATCCCAATGACTCTTAAATTTGGTCTCTTGATGTTATCCCATATTTCTTGGATGTTCTGCTCATGGTTTCTTAACAGTCTTGCTGAGGTGTCTATGTTCTTTTCAAGTTGAAATACTTTATCTTCATTGTCTGATGTTCTGTCTTCTAAGTGTTCTACTCTGCTGGTAGTATTCTCAATTGAGTTTTTAAGTTGGCTTATTGCTTCCTGCATTTCTAGGATTTCTGTTTGTTTGTTTTTTATAACCTCTATTTCCCTGTATAGTTGATCTTTTGCTTCTTGGATTTGTTTATGTAATTCATTGTTGAAGTGATCTTTCATTGTCTGATTTTGCTGTCTGATGTCTTCCTTGAGACTCCAGATCATCTGAAGCATGTATATCCTGAATTCTTTATCTGACATTCCATCAGCTGCAGCTATTACCTCTTCTAACGTTGAGTTGACCTGCAATGCTTGTGGTCCTTTCTTTCCTTGTCTCTTCATACTGTTCGCGTTCCTTTCTTCTTGGTGAAACTGTTGTGCTATTGAATTTTCCCCCTATATATTTATATTGGTCTTGTATAGTTGCAAAGTCTCCCTCGCAGGCGCGGGCGGCGGCTCTGCCCCTCCTCCAATTGGGGCAATGTGCCTACCACGCCGTCAGGCCGCTGGGCCTGCTCTGCCAGTCGGTAGCAGGTCCGCCGACCTTGCAGGCGCGGGCGGCGGCTCTGTCCCTCTGCGGGCCGCTAGGCTTGTTCTGTCGGTGGTCGCAGTTCTGCCTACTTTGCAGGCGCAGGCAGCGGCACTGCCCCTCTTCAGGCCTCTGGGGCTGTAGTGCCAGTAGGTCGCAGGTCCGCCTACTTTGCAGGCGTGGGGGGGGGCGGCTCTACCCTTCCTCAGGCCACTGGGCCTGTTCTGTCTCTCGGTTGCAGGTCTGACCTGTTCTGATGGTGGTCTCAGATCCGACTACCTTGCAGGCGCGGGGGGGTGGGGGCGGCTCAGCCTCTCAGCAGGCGGCTGCTCCTCTTCTGCAGGTGGGTCGCAGCCCCGCCTACCTTGCAGGAGTGATTGGAAGCTCTGTCCTGCCGCGGGCCACTGGGCCTTTTCTGTGGGTGGTCACCCTTCCCCTACCTGGCAGGCGAGGGGGGTGGGGGGCGGCTCTGCCCCTCAGCAGGCCGCTGGGCCTGCTCTGTGTTTGGTCCCAGTTCCCTCTACTATGCCGGCGCAGGGGGAGGGGGCGGCTCAGCCTCTCAGCAGGCGGCTGCTCCTCTTCTGCCGGTGGGTCGCAGCCCCGCCTACCTTGCAGGAGTGATTGGAAGCTCTGTCCCACCACGGGCCACTGGGCCTTTTCTGTGGGTGGTCACCCTTCCCCTACCTGGCAGGCGAGGGGGGGTGGGGGGCGGCTCTGCCCCTCAGCAGGCCGCTGGGCCTGCTCTGTGTTTGGTCCCAGTTCCCTCTACTATGCCGGTGCAGGGGGAGGGGGCGGCTCAGCCTCTCAGCATGCGGCTGCTCCTCTTCTGCCGGTGGGTCGCAGGCCCGCCTACCTTGCAGGAGTGATTGGAAGCTCTGTCCCGCCGCGGGCCACTGGGCCTTTTCTGTCGGTGGTCACCCTTCCCCTACCTGGCAGGCGAGGGGGGTGGGGGGCGGCTCTGCCCCTCAGCAGGCCGCTGGGCCTGCTCTGTGTTTGGTCCCAGTTCCCTCTACTATGCAGGTGCAGGGGGAGGGGGCGGCTCCATTATTTGTATTCTTGATAGCTGCCATTTAAGCTGAAGTAAGATAAAATCTCAGCATAGTTTTGATTTGCATTTCCCTGACTGCTAAGGAGTTAGCTTTATAATTCCCATTGGTTTTCTAGGGTGCTTTATTTTAAACATAGTTTCTTAATTGATCTTTATTTCCCTTTATTTCTCAACTTCTAGGAGCTGTCTATGTTCATTGTGTTCTAACTCCTTCCACACTTCATTCCCACCTTCAATTTACAGAGTCAGGTATTTTTACTATTCACCCTGATCTCTTTCTTCTCTATTATACTGTCTTTATGTTCATTTTGAGCCTACTTGGATAATCCAGGAAAAATCTCCCATCTCAAGTTTCTGAACTTAATCACATCAGCAAAATTATCTTTAGCCTATAGGCAACATTTAGAGGTATAAGGATCAGAACAAGGACTGATGGGAGGGCTCTTATTCAGCCAGCCATTCTTAACTCAGTTTTATTGGTTTTTATTCCTCTCTCAAGTAGCTTTATTTTAGATACAGATAAGGTAAATGTCCTTATTCCTAGTTTTATTAAAAATGTTCTCTATTGGTTGATTTACTGCCTAGATCTAAAAAACTCTAAAATAGCAAAGGTTTTGGTAAATTGACTATGATAATTTCTAAAATCAAGTGCTTCTTTTGAACTTCTCATCCAGTCTGCTTCTTTTCCTGTTGTTGGTAGTCTTGTTTGTTTTCTAGAATTCTATTCAATTTCCTGCTTATTTGTGGATACTAAACAATGTTTAATGATGTAGTGGGGCAATGATCTTTGCTGCATTCACCGTGACAGATAGTCAATGATGGGAAATATGTTCTTCATCTCTGGAAAATATTCATTTTTATGTCTTTAATGACTTCTTTATCTCCACTGTTTTTTGTTGTGTATTTTGGAAATAGATGATGACCAAAGTATGATTTTATGAATCATGTGGCTTATTACCTTACAAAAAGAATGTTTCTTTGGTTCATAATGCTTAAAGCAAGGGATAAAATCTGAAAAATATAAAGAATATACCTTATAGCTGAAGCATATTCAATATATAATGAGGAAGTTTCAGAGTTACAAAACTCCAGTTTCTCTGTCAGGATGGAAGCAGGCTCTTGTGGAAGTCTAATTGAAATGTAGGTACTCCTTCATAGGAACAGTTCTCAGAAGCTGGCTTGCCTCAGTGCAGTTCTGTGATGACATATGAAGTCCCTCAATGCTTGAGGGAGGTGCCAGTATTATTAGTTGAGGCTCTGGAGATTCGCTTCCAAGCCAACAGGTGTTACTTTCCATAATCAAGGCTCTCAGGATTTGGAAAAGTAGCTGAAGGCAGGCTTCCTGTCATGGCATAAGCACTCCATTTTCTGAGAAGTGACTGACAGAGTGGAGCCTGCCAAAATCTAAACTGACAATGTATTGGTCAAATCCTTGAGTTTATATGATTTGAAGTCCAGTAGTTGAGGTCAATAACTAGGAGAGTAACTAATATATGAAGGGTCTACTCAAGTTTGACATAACATCCCCAAAGGGCAGAGAAAGTTCACTTCAAATTCCCACATATGGGGCTTTGTAACTCTGAAAGGAAAAGATATGCCAAAATAAAGACATCACAGAGCAAACTATGTATTTGGAACCATTTCAAAGCTGCATAGCAGTCTTTCTTAGAAACTACTATTAGTCACAAGTCAGAACTTATACATTGATCTTTATATTTCCTATTATCTTTCTGATTTTACTCTGAGTTTGACAATATCACCTCAACTTTTTCTTCCAATTCTCCTATTGAATTTTTGCTTTTGGAATTATATTTCTAGTCTCCAGTGAGTTTTCAATTCTTTACTGACAATCTATTTTATCATAACATCATACTCAGATTTTATAGATGAAATATTCTTTGAATTTCTCTGAAAAAAAAAGATATTTGTTTGCTTTTTTATTTTTGTTAGGTAGTAGCTAACTATGAACAGTCAAATGTATGGCAAGCTCACAAGCATTCTTTAAATTACTTTAGGGTATTCTTTAAACTATTTTCAAAGTGGATAAAAAAGCAAAGGGTAGTAGTTAATTTGTAGAAAATAACAGAAGCAAAGGAGCTAATTGGAAAATACAACAAAAGAAAAGGAATAAAGGGACTAACTTGACAGGGTCCATTGAGGTTGATGTGAAGCTAGGAATTATGGCTATAGGTGTTGCCACTTGTTGGGGAAGGAAGATCTTTAGGTACACTAAGGTTACTCTGACAGGTTACACATTAACATAGGATTGACTTGTAGATGAAGCTCCCCTAAATAGGATGGCCATCATGACAGTTCCTGAGAGGACCATTTAGGGGCAAAAACTTCACCACCCAACGTGAAGGAGAAGTTGAACATCTGATTGGCAACGAGTACAGAAGGTGGTCCCCAGTTCTCCTGGTAAACATCAAACAATAATAAATTTGGAGACAGCATTGTCTCCTTTGAGAGTGTCTCTCTTGAGACTGTTCTCTGCTTGAGCCTTACTTTGCTTTTACTTTACTTTCACCTAAACAAAGTTCTCTTGCATGGCTTTTGGTGTCTGACTTTAAATTTTCTTTCTTTAGAACATAAGCACTGAGGTTTGGAGTTTTATCTCCCCACTTTCCTGTGGCACTTTTAATTCGCCTCCTAAATTCTGATGCTTATTAGCACATTTAGTTCTATTAACATATTATTCTATTGTTTGTCACCTTCTATGTTGTTTTAGTCAGCTTTTTCATCGCTGTGATCAAAACAGATAACAAGAACAACAAAAAGGAGGAAAGTTTATTTGGAGTTCACAGTTTCAGAGGTCTCAGTCCCATAGATGACCAACTCCATAGCTCTGGGTCCTGAGATGAGGCAGAACATCATGGAAGAAAAGTGTGGTTGAGGAAAGCAGCTCAGGATATGGTAGTCAGGAAGCAGAGAGAAAGCTTCACTAACCAGGGACAAAACATAAATTCTAAAGGAATGCTCCCAGTGACTTACCTCCTTCACCCACATCCTATCTGCATAGTTACAGCCCAGTTAATGAGAATCAAGGGATTAATGCACAATTAGGTTCTGAATCTCTAATAACTAAGTCATTTCACCTCTAAATTTTCTTGCATTGTCTCATATATAAGATCCTCAGGGATGCTTCGTATCTAAACCACAACATATACCTTTAGGGTACTGATTTTCTTGGCTCCCACACATTTAAAAACAAGGGAGGGAACTGGGGTGTATTTTAGGGTAGAGCCCTTGCTTAACATTCATAAAACCCTGGGTTTGATATCCAGCACTGCAAATAAATAAATAAATATAAAAGTAAGCATAAAGGAGGGAGCTGGGAAGTATTTTAGGGTTAAAGAATGGGCTTAGCTTGCAAAAACCTGAGGCTGGATTGATTTTACCCAAAATATATTTCCATGATTTTCCCACAATTAATACTTCATTCCTGATGTACTGAAGCACCACAAAAATAAATAAACAACTAAATAAATAAATAAACAAATAGTTTGGTTGATTCTTAAACATCTAGAAGGATTACATGCAACCCTGCAAAAGTGAGCATTGAGCCTCAGGGTACTGGATGGAAGTAGGATGGACTTCCTCCCTCTTGGCTTACATGCATTAAGATTTTGAGTTATTCTCATATGGGTTTAAACTACCAATAACTCCCCATATAGCTTTTTAACTAGAGAACAATTGCCCATATTTTTGTTTATGTATTGTTTCTTAGTTTGTTCTTCGTTTTAGCAGAAGGAAAACTCCAGACTATTACTGAGCATGCAAATGAAATACAGGAAAGGCAAAAGTTTTGAGTGCAGACCTTCAGTTAGTTTTTATTTTCTTCCCCAGTTCCTTTCATTCCCTCAGTCACATCTGTCTGCTCTACCTTTGGTACTAGCGCTTCCTTTGCTCTGCATGAACATTTTTCTTTCCTCCTTTTCACCTTTTTCTTTCCTCCAAAAATGTCTTGAAAATTGTGATGTCCTGATAACACCAATACCTTCTCCAAACCTGGCCCACTTCTAATCTTTTCATGGTTAATTTTTCAACATTTATACTTTCTTAAGTTCATATATGTGGAAAGTTTGATGAAAGGGAAAGGAAACTATTTGCTGGAATGAATTGTCTTTATGCCTGGACTGGTAAAATGCATGTATTCAGGAATAACATCAAATCACATTTTCACACAATAAAAGATTGCTAATAGAAAAATAATAGAACTAGAAGAAACTTTAAGAAAAGCAAAAGAGGTCTCAAAATGCCAAATGCAAGAAGTTTACAATTATCTTTTCATTTGTGAATTTAAACAACCACCTCTAGTTTTATCAAGAACATTGTCCTGTAAATAAGTGGACAATGATTGCTTTGGAAGAATGAGATAAAGATAATTCCGTAGGGAATTATAAGGGTGACAACAGCAACTTTGTCATTATATGTGAAATATTTTGTGCTACAATTTGTTTTGAATTGTTTTATGTCTTCTACAGCACGTTTGAGCTAGATGACTTTTGGATGCATACAATTGCAGAGCTATGAGGAAACTATGAACAGCAAAACCTGTATAAAGAGGAGTTATAAAACCAGAATGATCTCCCAAAGAGAGAATTATAGCTTTCAAACATTGAAAGAAACACTACTCAGCAATAAAAATGAGCAAAGTACTTACAACAAGTGAATGGATCTCAAAACCAAAGTGATAAAAGCAAAACAGAGTATTACATGACTCCATTTATGTGTTCTTGAAAAGTCAAAACCATTGGAAGAGGAAGAAGGTCAGTAGTTACCTGGGGCTGGATGTAGAAACAATAGCATGTGAAAACTTTGGGGATGATGAATGTTTTAAACCTGGATTGCATTGATGGTTGCCCAGCTCTGTAAATATACTAAAGCTCATTGAACTGTATGCTTACAAAAAAATTAATTTCATGTATTTAGTCTCTCAACAAAGCTGTTAGAAAAAAATAACTTACTATAATGTAAAAAAAATGAAGAGAGGTTTTAACCATTATTTATCCCAATCTCCTCACTCCCCAGATGAGAAATCCAAAGCTGAGAATGATAAAATGACTTGTCAAGGTATCACATGCACAGAACCAAGGCTGAATGCTACATCTTCTAAGATTATGGCTTGTCCTTATCTTACATCCCATGCTATTATATAAAGACCTAACAAATATTTCTTCAAATAAATTTAGTTCTGCATGAGTAAAGGCATTCATCATTTTTTCCTAGTATATGATAATACATATTTTGTATCTTTCTTGGTAGGACTTCCAGATTTTTTTAAGCCTCAGGGATCTAACAACTTTATGACATTGTCTTTCTGGGGTCAGTACATCAGGAATGAAGTATTAATTGTGGAAAAATCATGGAAAGATATTTTGGGTAAATCAACCTGTCTCAGGTTTGCACAAGCCAAATGTTATAATAAGGGATTTGATTTCAATATGGATCAAACATAAAAAACAAAAGCTAAATTAAATGAGATGGCAAATTATTGCCAATTGCTTCTATTTGGTCATTTTTAAGGAAAATCCAGCAGTAGGGAAAATTTAGAAAATAGATAACAAAAGTGCTTTTGCAGAGTTTTTAAAAGAATGGATCCCATTATACTTTAATAGCAAGCAGGAGGTTTTTCACTAACAGTCATTGCATTTTCAAGGACTCAGGGAGAACAAAGACCCAAATCTTGTACTTTGCATGCAAAGTGATTGCACTTTGGAATCAGAGGCTTCAGTAGAAGTGCTCAAGCTGGTTGAGCCAGTTCTAACAACTCTGAAGCTCCACATTCCCTCATGCATGAAATGTGGACAATAATGACTGGGTGCTCTTTGGAGAATCCAGCATAAGCATCTATTTTAAGACGAAGAGAAAAGAAGGGAAGGGAGGGAGAGGGGAATAGGAAGGATAGTAGAATTAATCGGACATAACTTTCCTTTCCTTGTATTTGAATACGTGACCAGGGTAATTCTGTATCATATACAAACACAAGAATAGGATCCTAATTAGAATAAGTCATACTCCACATATGTAAAGTATGCCAAAGTACATTCTACTGTCATGTATATCTAAAAAGAACCAATAAAATTTAAAAAGTAAAAAATAAAATATAATATATAGCATGCAGACCAAAAAAAAAAAAAAAAAAAGATACCTTTGTTTAGATCCTTCTCTATAAGAGATGCTGCAGCAACTGGGCAGCAAAACATCAATGGAAACAAGGAAGTTGGACTTACCCAGGAAGCACAGGTTCCAGTGAGTCAGATAAAGCTGGGATTGAACCCATTAGCTGTGATGAGACACTGGACATATTATGTAATGTGTTAGTCATCTTCCTACCTCTATAATGAAAAATCTGAGACAATTATGAAGAGAACAGGGTTATTTTAGCCCATGGTTTTGGAGACCTCAGTCCACGTTCAATTGGCCCCATTGATTTCAGGCCTGTGAAAGGCAGCACTTCATAGCAGGACTGCATGGTGAAGCAAAACTGCTCACACATGAGGCAGAGAGAAAAAAGAAAAAAAGGGGAGCTAGAATCCCACTATCCCCTTCAAGGACACCCTCCAAAGACCTAAGGACCTTCTACTGGGTCCCACCTTTTATTGGTTCTACCACTTTCTAATAATACCACCCTGGAGACCAAGCCTTTACCACATTTGCCTCCCGGGAGACATTCAAGATCCAAACTGTTGCAGGCAATCTGTCAATCTATCGGAGTCTGAATTTTTCCTGTTTCAAAATTACATTCCTTCAACGTAAGTTTTGGAAAATGAAGAAAAGTCTCTGACATATGACATGGATCCTATTTAGAACTAAGTAACTATTAGTTAGTAATTGATTAATTTGAAACATTATAATATCAAAAATTTGTTTGTAATGACTCAGCCCACAATAGGAATGAAATGAATTTCTAAGCAAGCACACATACAACCTATACAGGTAATAAGTCTAATGTATTGTGAGTGTGTATGTATTTTAAAATCCACCAGTAATAAGGTTTTGTGGCTCATTTTGTGTCAGGATTCCATCAAATCAGACTTTGGTTCTTGACTTACTAGAAAGACAGATAACATAAAAAGGTGTTATCATTATGGTTTATTACAAGAAAAGAACACAAATTAAAATCAGCAAAGGTGAAATGCACGTAAAGAAAAGTCTAGAAGAGACAAGGTATGAGTTTTCTGTCTCTCTCTCCCAGTGAGGTTTCCTGTCTCCCTCTCCCAGGCAGCATTGAATTTCTCCCAGCAATGGCATGTGACAGTACACAGAGAGTATTACAAATCAGGAACACTTTCCCAAGCTTTGGGCTCCAGGTTTTAATTGAGAGTTGAACATGGAAACAAGGAGCACCTACATGAATGTAGGTATCTCTAACACCATTGGAAGTCAAAATAGATGCAATGTGACCCAAGGTCCCTATCATAAATCATATTGTCAGTATAAAATTGGAAGTTGTCCAAGGACCCAGGAATATAAAAAAATTGTAAGTTTTGAAAAATAAATGACATTCCAACAGCTTTAAATTTACTTCCCAAGAACTAGACAAAGACCAGTTTCTTTGGAATGAGCAAGGCCTGACCACCCCAAATTTTCTAAATTGAGCTTTGTTGCACAGTATATCTCCTTGCCTTTGGCCCTTTATATTACAGAAAAATAATCATTTTGTCTGAGAATCTATATCTAGAATAGTATTTGTATTATACATATATATATATATATGTATATATATATGTGTGTGTGTGTGTGTGTGTGTGTGTATCAATAGTTATCTGTGTAAATAGGTCTAACACTTCAGAAATCAGGTTAAGGGTTAGATTTAAAGAAATGGCTCAGCAATCTCTATTAGTTAAAGTTCTCCAGAGAAGCAGAATCAATAGATATGTGTGCATGTGTGTTGTGTATTTGTGTATGTGTGTGTGTGTGTGTGTGTGTGTGTGTGAGAGAGAGAGAGAGAGAGAGAGAGAGAGAGAGTAAGGAGAGAGAGAGAGAGAGAGAGAGCATTAAGAATTAGTTGTGCGTGCAATTATAGAGGCTGATAAGTCCCAAAATCTGCAGTATGAATTGTAAGCTGGAGACCCAAGAAAATTAATGGTTTGGTTTAAGTCCAAAGGCAGAAAAAAAGTTGATATAAGTTTACAGGCCATCAAGCAGGAAGAATTCTCTCTTATTAGGGTGTATTATTGACATTTTTTTTTCTGTTTAGGTTTATTAACTGGTTGGATGAGGCCCACCAAATTGTGGATGGCAACTTGTTTTACCTAGTACACCCATGGAAATGGTAATCTCATCAAACAAAACTTTCACAGAAACACCTAGAATAATGTTTGAGCAAATATCTGAGCCCCAAGTTTATGTGAAACAAGTACAAACATTTTCATATTTTATACTAATTTGATTATACAACCTTCCTTGATGCAGTACTAAGTATACCTTAAGAGAAACATGTACTGAACTATTTAGCATTGAAATTAAATAATGTAAATCCAAATATAGTCCTTCTTCATTCCATTTTCCATTGATACTTCACCCTGAAGAGATTTTAATTTAATCTCTCAATACATTTGAGCATCAATCTCAATATCATATGATTCATATACATAAAGTAATTGAATCTTTTCAATAATGCAAGTGTTATAGTATATCACAGAATGGTAGCAGATCTAACCTGAAGAATAAAAGTCAAAAGACACCTGTATATTATTAGAGGCCCATCAAGTGATTAAAAATTGGTCTAGAATATAATCATATCATGTTCTCAGAACAATGCCACCTGAATATATTTGATTCCATTTGACATTGTCAGATTCCTAAAATAGAAAATTGACAGACATATGGCTTCACTTTCAGGCATCTGAAAGTGCCTAAATCAAGACAATGTTTTCTCTTGCTATGTGCCTTTCTTGAGGCCCCTGAATAAACCTGAATCTCTCTCATTGTGTAACTTATTTATTCATTCTTTAGTCTTCCCTTGATATTTATCCTCCTCTTCATTTGTCACTGACTTTAACTCAGACTTTTCCATCGAAAGAGATGTTAGGTTCAGCCAACTTGCTGGTACAGATGTCTGACTACAATATCAGTTTAGCAAGTGCTTCTCTCTCAATTAGTTTCTGTTCATATGATGTGGAGTTGCATAAAAAAGGAACTAGGGTCTTCTCAAACAATAGGTAATGTAGTTGAATTCACTGTCAACTCCAGTTTTTCTAAGTAAAATAAATGCACAGTATCCCCTCACCAAGCTCTTAGAAATTCTACACTATTTAAAATATATAGTTACAGATTTTTGCTTAGGAATAATCCCTACTTCTAACACCCACAGATGTAAACCCGTCTCAAGATCACTGGATTAGGTTAGGAAATAGGAAATTGATTTGATGTGGAAATGGATTGTATACATACATGAATATCAGCAGTTACCCTGTCTTTCCAAACATTCCCAAGAAAAGTCAGAATCTAACTAGGAGACCCTAGTTAGATGTGGTGGTCAACACATTCCTTTGAGGGTGGCAGGAGAATCACAAGTTCAAGGTCAGCCTGAACTACACCAACAAGGAAATAAGGAAGGGAGGGAGGGAGGAAGGGAGGGAGGGAAAGAAAAGAAGAAAGTAAGTAAGAAAGAAAGATAGATAGAGAAGGAGGGAGGGAGGAAGGAAGGAAGGAAGAAAAGTATCTAGTACCTCATCATATTGAATATGAGCACCCATTCATAAATCCTCAGAAGCAAGGATTTTCACACCCATTTCTTTTTATTTTAAACAACAAATATTTCAATTGCTCATTATTATTATCTCTCAAGTCACTACTCTGAGGATGATAGGCAATATATAATTCATTGCCCATTGCTGGATGCGATAGGCTACAAAGTGTTTTCTTTTGCTTAGAAAACAGCAAATTAACAGTACAAATTGACACAGTAATTTTTACAGTATTTTGAGTATTTGCATTTGCCATAAGGTAAGCAAATCCCATTCCAAAGTAAGTGTCTACTTCTATCAGGATGCAGTTGTAGCCTGTAAGGCTACTGGCACCAGTTCCATCTACTCTACTTACTAGATGTGTGTGGAATTTTCCCCCTGATGAATCTGATCATGGCTATCTACAGCCTCTTTTGCTTGCAGACAAAACAATATTTGTTAGCATTTGGGGTCTCAAAGACTGAGAGGAATGAGTTGACCATCAGTCCATTTCTGCATTGTTTCAGCCTCCTTTCCCCCATCCACTCTCATGGGCTAGGTTGGCTACCTCTAGTAAGTGCACAAAGATATCCACTTGCTAGTTCTGGCCATTTTCTAAGCCTGTAATGGAGTCTTTCTGAGCATTGTCCTATTTTAATGTGTCCCTTAAACTCCCAAGGTGATTTCCACAGGTTGTGCCCTCATATGGGCATGTCGATAATGGTCAACTTTTTCAGTCCTTTTCCAATCACCATTTGACTATACCATTGGCCACAAAATATGGGTCTGTAAGAATCCAACCATAAGAGCTCTTACCCTTGCTCAATTTTTCCATCAGATGAGGAAAAGATTATGCAATCAGTCCCAGGCCATTTTTTTCCTTCTTCAGTAACAGTTTTTCTGTCAGTTATTTTATGATGATGCTATCCATGCACATGAAGCTGCCTTTCATAAAGCAAACAATTTTTTGTTGGTCAATAGAGAGACATCTATAAGGTACCACATGTGTGACATCACAGTCTGGAAGCTCTTCAAGTGGTTTTAAAGTCAGCCCTAGAAGAACCAAATTTCCCTGCGTAAGAGTATAAAGAGTACGTCCTTGCATCCCCGTCATCACATTTTAATGTTTAAACCATTTCCATTATGCTATGGAGAGGATATTTTCTCCTCCTCCTCCTCCTCCTCCTCCTTCCTTGTTTTTTCTTTCTTATAGAGTGTTTCTCTGGCATCACCCAGGACATTACAAGTGGTTTAAGTCTTAAGGTTATATTATGTGATTCAGTAATAGTTGTGACCTCTACAGAACCTAGAAACACCATCATTAAGTCAAACAAAAGTCCATGGATGTGTTTGTCACTCCAAGAGCACTGGGAAATATCACAATGATAAATAAATAGCAAAGTGATTCATAATCTAGTATAGTTTCTCAGTCTTATTTACTACCTCTTCCCAGAAGATGTGTTCTATCTCAGGAATAGGATTCAGGTTATAGAACATTTCCTCATCTAAAAGGGAAGACAAACACTCTGTGGACTTCTGCCACAACTTAATGGGCTGGTGTGGACCATGTTGTGATTAATTACAAGCCTCATCTGAGAATTGAGGATCAGACTTCAAAGACAGGGTTATTAGCTTTGGGGAACTGAACGTGAGAGTCATGTAGAGTTGGGGCTAGGGTAATACCACAAGAAGCCAAAGTCTTAAATAAGCTTAAAATGATAGAAGAGAAGAAACCATAAGATATCAGGGGGGGATGAATTACCCAGAAAGATAAGGTATCATGTATTTCAGAGCAGAATGGATGATACCCAGGATATTATTAAATATGCTTTTGAATCCAGATAACTTGTTCTTCCATGAGGCTCAAAGGGAGCTTGTCTATTGTCCATGTGTAATATGAACCTCTTACTTTGATTTGACTTAATCTGAATCTGTTGCTATTATTATGGTAAGTAGGACAAATATGTTCTTAGTGGTAATAATTGCAAAAGAAAAATGCTTCTGTGAGAAAATATTTGATGATATTTAAAATCACAGATTAGTTGAGGGAAATGAGCCTGCCTATTCTCAAAAGACTGGTATACTGTGGGTTAAAAGCATTTAAAAAATTCATAACAACATCTCATTTCTTAGACAATGTTCCCACTGAAATTCAGGTTTTGAAACAGCAAGAGGTAACTACCACAAAGTGACCTCTTGACCTTGAATAAAATACATTGAGAAAAAGAAAATTCTAGTCCTGGCTTAGAAGTCTGGAAGCAGACAAGAAAAAGTATGAGGATTATATCTATTTATTAAAAAATCACATCTATTTATCTAATATCTCTTGCTTGACTTGTGAGTTTGTGAAAAGCAAAACCTATGTTAAGAAACTGAATGTAGCTAATATATTTTGGAGATGATGTGGGATGCACAATTGAGAGTATCAAAAGTAGATATTTGGGTGAAGCTAATGAAGAAAGTGTTAATGAGCTGGTTATTGTAATAGATAACTAAGTTTATTTCCACTAAGGACCAATTTAAGTATTTATAATATCCTATTAAAGAAGTGGGCATATTTATCCATTGAGTTATATCCCATTAATAGCATCCCATGCATATTAAACCCACAGCAAATCTAGGCTGCACAGTGGTGAGACTGATCAATGGAGAGTGAGAATGAAAGTCCTCAGGCTGAAATTGAGGAAGTCAGGTTCTTGGAGTAAGAACTGGTAAGATGCCAGAATTTTCCACTGCAACTCAGGTGGACAAAGCACGTACAGGGTATGGTAGGTATCTGATACAGTCCAGATCTTGCTCAGATATACTCATATCCTATAGGAAATCCATTCTAATACTATGACGCTTCATAGCGTTAAGAGAAATATGGGTCCTCTTTGTCTATATTCCTTCCATTCTCAGTTTTTCTGAGTGGTTTGTCTAACCCATATTCTTATTGCTGAGAAATATGTGGCTATTATATTTGTCAAAGAGGATGCTTGAATAAGTTAGTCACTTATTGTTATCACAAAGCATGTGAATTGAGAAAATCCAGGAGGAATTGTCTGAGCTCTGTACTCTTAGTTTCCCCCTTTATGAAGCAACATTCCCAACATATTATGATCAGAGCAATTATTGTCATCGGGATGCTGTGTTTGTATTTACTTATTTACTGTCATGAAGACCCTCCAATGAGCACAGGGCAAATATAGATATTTAACCCTTCCTGGTCTGCTGCACATCTGCGTGACATATAACTTTAAGAATCTTATAATACTTATCT
The DNA here is from genome assembly GCF_047511675.1 of Marmota flaviventris. Taxonomy (NCBI): domain Eukaryota; kingdom Metazoa; phylum Chordata; class Mammalia; order Rodentia; family Sciuridae; genus Marmota; species Marmota flaviventris. Next base: position 153,543,707 of record NC_092499.1, read on the forward strand.
CATCATGGCCAGTTCTGATTGCATAACCACATGGTCAGGGTTGGTCTCTTCCATATCCAGGAGTTGTTTATGAAGTGGCGTTGAAAGCTTAGCATTTGACCAAAACCCTAAGGCATTATATTCTTGTGGTCCTTTTGGAATTTCCTAGAGGAACCACAGAGAGATTTTAGTACTTTGAGTACCTCTACTACTACTGAATTTGCCAAACCACATGGCCTGTGGATTAGGACAACTTGTAATACAGCCTGGAACTGCTGCAAAACCTCTGTATTGTTTTTGAGTTCCATTTAGAATTCTCTACCTTCCAAGTTACTCAATACAGGAGCTGCAGCAATATTTTCAAGTGAAAAGATGTTCACCAAGTTCTATACCTATTTGTTAATGGTGTAATTACCATTGTGCCATTAATAGGTGCCATACTTTGTCCATTACCACAGGGATATCCTAGGAAATTCTAGAGCAACAGAGTGTTAGTACATTTGTGTTGCTATAACAAAATACCTGAAATTGACTAATTTATAAATAATATAATTTTTTTCTCATAGTTGTGGAAGCTGAGAAGTCCAGGATCAGGGCATCAATTGATGTGTTGTCTGGTACAGAGCTGCTCTCTGCTTCCAAGATGATGCCTTCTTACTACATCTTCATATGGCAACAGGGAAAAAAGGATGAATGCTATGTCCTCAAGTGACAGAAGAGATAAAAGGGCAAAAAGGAAACTAGAACATTTTCTTCAACCTCCTTTGTAAGAGCACTAATATATTCATGAGGGTGAAGACCACATGACTTATTTTTTCCCCAAAGGCCCCACATCTTAATACTATCACATTGGCAATTATCTTGAACATATGAATTTTGCAGGGACACAAACATTCAAACCATAGTAAACAGTTCTCAAAAAGTCACTCATGAGTACTTAGAAGTCCTTAAAACCATGTTAGGGGATCCTGAGGTCCAATTAATTTCATAATGTTTATAAGGCCATATGTTCTTAACTATTTGACACTATTCTAACAAGGAAAAGGCAACAGTGGGCAAAACTGATGATGTATTAGCATGAAATCAATACTATGGTACCAAATTGTATCATTACAATGAATTTCACCACCAGGCATTTGTAAAGGGATAAAAGTCAGAGTCACTTTAGAATACCATTGATAAAGGAGCAAAAATTATCAATTTCATTAAATTTTAACTCTCTGCACATATCCTTTAAGTACTTCGGGTGAATAAATCAGAAATCTACATTATGTACTTCTGCTGCAATTTGAAGATGAATGGTTGACTAATGAGCAAGCACTGTGTATTGTGTGAATTGCAAACATAACTAATGGCTCCATTTTTACAGAACACCATTTCTAACCAAATGATAGATAAACCACAGTTATTCAGGCCTATTTGGACATGTGAAATATTTTTCCTCAAATGATTAAGACTACATGCTATAGTTTGGTTCAGTAATTTTCCACAAAGGAGCATGTGTTGGAGGCTTGATCCCCTTCTGTGGGGCTGTTGGGAATAGTAGAAGTAGGGCCTAGTAGAAGGAAGTTACATCATTGGGAGATGCCTTTGAAAAGGAAACTGGGACTCTGGAAATCACATCCTTTTTCCCTCCTCTCCTCCTGCTTCTCTTCCTCCCCCTCCTCCTCCCTCCTCCTCCTCCTCTCTCTCTTTTCTTTCCCCCAGTCTGCTCCTCCTCTTCTTCCTCTTTCTCCTTCTTCTTCTCCCCCTTCTCTTCCTCCCCTCCTTCTATTTCTCTCTCTCTCTCTCTCTCTCTCTCTCTCTCTCTCTCTCTCTCTCTCTCTCTCTCTCCATGCCCCCTCTCAGCTTGCTGGCTTCTGTGAGGTGAATATCTTTCTCTGTCACTTGCCTCCTCCAATAGCAATGGAGCCATCTGACCATGGACTGGAACCTCTGGAATCATGAGCCAAGTTAAATTTTCATCCTCAAAATCTTATTATCTTAGATATTTTGTTGTGGTAATTAAAAGCTGACTAATGCATAGCAAGTAACTTCAAACAAAATGACTGGAGCATTTGTTTTTAAAAGGTAAAATGTAATCTTTCAAGCAAAAATTCACATTTTGGAAAATGTGTTCATCATCATGGGTTTGATAGCTTCTTAATACTTTCTGATGAGATTAGTAATGATATGAACAAAAGTGATGTTTTGATATTTCATAATAAAGTTTGACAACATTTGGAAGGGCTTCATAACTCAGGAAATAAATATTTTTTCAAATGATCAATGCATGATGTGCTGTCCAATATGATAACCAAAAGTCACTGTGGCTATTTAAACTTAACTTTCAATTAAGTTGAAATAAAATTAAACATTTAGTTAAAAATCTCATTTTCACATTTCAACTGCTTAATAGATACATTTGACTAATGGATGACATATTGACTAATGGATGACATTTTCAACATGCCCCACTAGGTTGCTTTGGTTGAAGTATACAACGAAAATCTGAAAAGATAACTATCTATATGAAGATTGATTTCTTCACAACCTCATCAAAATAACAGTGTAACATATTGAATATAATAGCAGATATGTAAATACAGACGTGTACTCTAACAATACCAATCTAAAATATATTTAATTTTGAAAATGTAATTATTTTCATTCATTGTTTATGTTAGCATATAGTGGGCTTACTATTTTTATTTTAAATGAATAGCTATTTTCTGTTTTGATTTGCATGTGGTACATACTAACAGATATAACCCTCATAAACAAAATTTCTTTTAAATCTTCCACAATTTTAGTGTGCATAAAAGGTTCCTGACCCCAAGGACTTTAACAACTGCTGTTCCAGACTACTATACCAAATAAGCTTTTCTACAGTGGTTTCCTACTTCTCTGTCCCATGCATATTTTACCACCCAGAGTACTTGTCTCAGTAAACAAGGAATAACTTTGAGGTGACTTTTCATGGAAATAGTTCCAGAGTATCAACAAAGATTACAGAATTTGGGAATAGCAGAGACCAGAGGGCAACACTTGGCTATTAGAGTCAAAGTTGCTGTGATTACCATAATGGGTACTATTCCTTCCCTTGCTTTTTATAATTAATAATTCATCTTAGAAATTAAAGTGTATAAAAAGATGTAAACTTTTTGATAAGGCTGCAAGATACTCCTTAGTGTAGATATACCATATCTCTTTTATTGGCTCATTGTAAAGGAAATGAAAAAAAGAAAATATAAGAAACGCTACCTTTAGGATTATAACTATAACAGAGTATCTCATACTGCACTAACCTTCCTTCCAAAAACACCTATGAAAGCTAGGTGTAATATATATAAAACAACATCTAAAACACTGAGAAGAAACTAACAAGCCAATAAACTGAAGATGTATAACCTCTGGGAGAAAGGAAGCATCCCAGGTTAACTACATTCTCACTCTTCTTTTTCCCCTGTGGGAATTTTCTGTTATCAGAGTGCAAGGGAGTCAAGTAGAAATCAAAGTCACATTGAGACGTAGGAGAAAGAGACTGACCAAACAACTTGGAGTTGAGAGAAAACATATAAAGAGGAAAAAAACTTATAGAAATGAGCTGAAAACTAAAGGAGAATGAATGGGGGACTAAATATTGATCGAAGACTGCTTTTCCATCAAAGTCATGAAGCACTAGCAAAAATTGTCAAAATTGGAATTTTTAGAACTCTGGAAATTAACTCAAGGCCTGCAAAAATTCAAGAAGAATTGGGGAAAACAACTGAATACCAGTATGTAGAATAAGTTCTGTGACATTCTAGCTTAGCCTATTTCCATCCATCTCTCTTTAGCTCCACAGCAGCCTTGAAAACCAAGAAGTATCTGCATCTAAAAAAAGAATGACAATATCTGAAAAAAGAAAACTCGCTGGAAGATTCAGAATATGACTGGGAAGACCCAAAAGCCCACCCCCAAAGAATTGCTTACAATTTGCCTTGTGTGAAAGCTTACTTGAGAGCTTCATTCTCAGGACTTGACTTTACTTGACCTGACTTGGGAGCACTCCCAGGGCAAACATTTTTTTCCTCTGTGGCTACATCTCTCTCTCTCTCTCTCTCTCTCTCACACACACACACACACACACACCTTCATTAAGGCTTGGAGACTTACTGGATTCAGACATTGAAAGAAATCTCCATTTTTATCTGGAGATTTTAGAGTCTGCAAATAAAAAAAAAAGACAAAGAAAAAGGACACACTTTGAGGAAAAGTCATTTTTAAAAAAGCAAATATGATAATTTTAAATTCTTGGAGTACAATCTTATTTCCATAGTCACTGTGTTTCAACAAAAAATTGCATAAAAACCTCAAAAGCTACAGAGAATTATGGCATATACACAGGAAAGTATACAGATAATAGAAATGTCTCTGAGAAAGCCTGAACTTTAGACATTATAAAGAAAGACTTTAAATCAGCTATGTTCACAAAAGAAAATCAATGCCCAAAGAGTCAAAAAATAACATTAAGACATCTCAACAAGTAGAGGATATAAATAGTTAGACAAATATTTTAAAAGAGCAGAAATTCTGGATATAATCACTTAAGTGATTTGAGGTGACAAAAGAAAACATCTATTAACTGAAAGATAGGCTAATAGAAAGTATTGTGAGAAAGAAAGACAAAACTTTAATAAAAATAAAACAACTAGACATAGATCAACAAGAAAACAGATTATTCTAAAGAAAAAGTCTATAAACCAAGCAGAGCTAACATACATTTGTGGAACACGTCATCCTAACACAAGAATATCCATTCTTCTCAAGTGCATAGAAATGTGGATAGACTACAATTAGGAAACAAGTGAATTGTGAAGTGTTTAGATTGCACATAATATGTTATTCCACTACAAGGGATTAAAATTAGAAATCAATAATGGGGTGAAATTTTGAAAATTCACACATATGTGAAAATTAGACAACATTTTTCATAAATGCCCAATGACTGAAAGATTTCTTTAAAGAATAAATTCATTAAATATCTAATCAATAAATAAAACTTCAATTTATGAAACTAGAAAAAGAGAAATGAAATGAAATTGAACAGAAGAAAGTAGTAACAGATTAGGAAGAAAAAAATTACATAGAAAAAGAAGAAAAATAGTTGGTTTTTGTTTTTTGATGCCACTGGAAATTGAATCCAGGGCCCCAGGCATGCACACACACACACACACAAACACACACACACACACTATATATATATATATATATATATATATATATATATATATATATATACACACACACACATACACAATATATATGCACAGATACACACATATATATCTATCAGTGCATATATTAATACAAATATATGAACAATAGATAAAATCAATGTAACTAAAAGCTGATTCTTCAAAAGATAAACAAAATCAATGAACATATATCTAGAGTAAACAGAAGGAAAAAATACTTAAATTATTCAAATCATGAGATGAGGATATAGCTCAGTTGGTAGAGTGCTTACCTCACATGCACAAGGCCCTGGGATCAATTCCGAGCCCCCACCCCAACAAAAAAATTATTCAAATCATGAATTAGGAATTAAGAGAGAACAGCATAACTGACCATACAGAAATGCAAAGAACTCCAAGGCAATCCTTTCACACAGTCCAATCATATCATATTACCTACATTAAACAGGGTCTAAAGGTGACACAAACCATCCAGACTGGACCAAGAGACAAAATCTGAAATGAAATTGGTATCTTGAAGAGATATCTGTACTCTATGTTCACTGCAACATTGGTCACAATAGCCAATTTATGGTATTAACCTAAGTATCCATCAAAAGAAAATAGGTAAAGAAAATGAGATGTATGTGTATAAGATGGAATAATATTTAACATTCAATAAGAAAGAAACTTGTCATTTATAAAAATATTGATGAACCTGGAAGGCACTATACTACGTGGAATAAGGCAGCCACCAGATAAGACAAATATTATGTAATCTCAATTGTAAGAGAAATCTAAACAAGTCAAATTCACAGAAGCCGAAGGTGGATGGTAGTTGCAAGGACCTATAGAATGAGGAAAATGGGGAAATGCTGGTCAAAGGGAACAAAGTTTCATTTATAAGATGAATAGGCTCTTGGGGTCCTAATGTACAACATGGTGATTATAGTTATTAATACTATTTCATATACCTGACATTTGTTAAGAGTAGACCTGAAGTACTCTCATCGCATCTGTTAACTATGTGCAATGATGGGTGTGTTAATGGCCTGATTGTGTTAATCAATTCACAATGTGTGTGTGTGTGTGTGTGTGTGTGTGAAATCATCACGTTGTACCCTTAGATATATGCAATTTTAATTTGCTGGTTGTGCCTCAATAAAGGAACCCAAACACACCAGAGTATATTCTGTATGGTTTGTGTTAAGGGAAATTTCTGGGTTTTGTTAAAAAAAATAGCCATTTCTCAATTTAAATTTCTGTAATCATTTCAATGGAACTTAAACAGGTAATAAATAATTCTATGAAAAAATGTCTTCAGAGAAAAGAAAGTTAATTTTCCCTCTAAAAGTCTTAGATAAACCAAGAAGCACACAGAGAGCTTCAATCAAGAGACCTTGTTTAGCATAAATTTAACTAGATGTAAAAGAGTGAAAAATAAGGCTGATTTATGTTGAGATTTGAATGTTCAAGCAGATGATTTAATTTTGCTGTAAACAAAAACAAACCTCTAAATTTTATTTTCCCCAAAGCCATGCTCTTTAGCATTAAAGTAGTAGTTAATATATGAGTTTGCCATTGGGAAAGGTGAAAAAGTTCCTGCCCAACAAGCAGCTTTAAACAGAAGTGACCTCAGAAAACAATTTACTCCAAGCAGTTTCTCCAAGAGAACTGCTAACAGTTTTGCTATGATTGACTCACGTTTTTTCAAAATTCAAGAGACATTAATTCTATTTTTAGGTCTTTTTACATATGCTATGTAAATTATCATGCAAGATTTCTTCAAATAGTAAATAGCTCTGAATAGTTTCTGAAAGCTGAAGGCACATAATGAAGTGTGTGCTCCACCTAGTGATAACATTGGTAAAATGCAAGTATAGATAGGAAAGTGGTCCTGATGCTCTTGTAAGAAAGCTATGCGTACACCATTCCATAATCAAGATAACCACTTCATCTTTGAAATATACATGTCTTCACTTGGATTTTCTTTCCCATGATCTTGAAGGCATTTGTTTTGTGCTTGGAACGGATATGCAGAAAATTCCCAAATACAAACGTATATTCTCCCTTTGACCCTTGGCTCAGGTGTACATCACATTTAGGATTTATCACTTTGATGTCAAACTCCAAACATCTGAAGTCGTGGCTCATCTTCATAACCAACCTGCTTCCTCAGTCCCAATATTCTCCCATTTGGGAATCATAGTTCACAATAAACTACTACATATGTTATGAATAGCTAAAGGAGAAAAACATGAAGGCTCCAAACCCCAAATAATGAGAAGTAGATGAAAATGTTAATTATATTGATTTGATCATTACACTTTGTAAACATGTCACAAAATATCACAGTGTACCCCATAAATAAACACAATTATTAGGAATTAATAAATTTTTAAAGTTTCAAGAATATAGAAATATTAACTACCTTTAACTACCTTGATTTGATGATTATACACTTGTGCATGTAATGAATAATAGCATTGTACCCATAAATTTGGACAATTAAATGATAACTTTTAAGCTGGGCACAGTGGCGCATGCCTGTAATCCTAGTGGCTAGGGAGTCTAAGGCAGGAGAGTCAAGAGTTCAAAGTCAGCCTCAGCAATGGCGAGAAGCTAAGCAACTCAGTGAGTTCCTGCCTCTAAATAAAATACAAAATAGGGCTGGGGATGTGGCTTGGTGGTTGAGTGCCTCTTAGTTCAATCTCTGGTACCACCCCCAAATATATAATAATAATAACCACTTTTAAAATAAAATTTTAATATTTAAAACAAAAATAACATATTGATATATATTCATCTTAAAAGGAGGCAAAGACCAGAATTTTATTAAATAAAACAATCCCAAGCACTATTATTTTAATGCATTTCTTTCAATTCTTTTGTGTGTGTGTGTGTGTGTGTGTGTGTGTGTGTGTGGTGCTGGGGATTGAACCCAGGGCCTTGTGCATGCAATGCAAGCACTCTACCAACTGAGCTATATCCCCAGCCCAGTCAATTATTTTCTAAATCTAAAATTTAATTTCTTCATACAAAAAGTATTCATGGGAACAAATTTTTACTCCTCACACTTCAGATAGAGCCCTAATATCCAGAGTATACAAAGAACTCAAAAAATTAAACAATAAGATAACAAATAACCCAATCAACAAATGGGCCAAGGACCTGAACAGACACTTCTCAGAGGAGGACATACAATCAATCAACAAGTACATGAAAAAATGCTCACCATCTCTAGCAGTCAGAGAAATGCAAATCAAAACCACCCTAAGATACCATCTCACTCCAGTAAGAATGGCAGCCATTATGAAGTCAAACAACAACAAGTGCTGGCGAGGATGTGGGGAAAAGGGTACTCTTGTACATTGCTGGTGGGACTGCAAATTGGTGCAGCCAATTTGGAAAGCAGTATGGAGATTCCTGGGAAAGCTGGGAATGGAACCACCATTTGACCCAGCTATTGCCCTTCTCGGACTATTCCCTGAAGACCTTAAAAGAGCGTACTACAGGGATACTGCCACATCGATGTTCATAGCAGCACAATTCACAATAGCTAGACTGTGGAACCAACCCAGATGCCCTTCAATAGATGAATGGATAAAAAAAAATGTGGCATTTATACACAATGGAGTATTACGCTACTAAAAAATGACAAAATCATAGAATTTGCAGGGAAATGGATATCACTAGAGCAGATTATGCTAAGTGAAGCTAGCCAATCCCTAAAAACAAATGCCAAATGTCTTCTTTGATATAATGAGAGCAACTAAGAACAGAGCAGGGAGGAAGAGCAGGAGGAAAAGATTAACATTAAACAGAGACATAAGGTGGGAGGGAAAGGTAGAGAAAAGGGAAATTGCATGGAAATGGAAGGAGACCCTCATTGTTATACAAAATTACATGTAAGAGGTTATGAGGGGAATGGGAAAAAAAACAAGGAGAGAAATGAATTACAGTAGATGGGGTAGAGAGCGAAGATGGGAGGGGAGGGGAGGGGGGATAGTAGAGTTTAGGAAAGGTAGTAGAATACAACAGTTACTAATATGGCATTATGTAAAAATGTGGATGTGTAACCTATGTGATTCTGCAATCTGTATTTGGGGTAAAAATGGGAGTTCATAACCCACTTGAATCTAATGTATGAAATATGATATGTCAAGAGTTTTGTAATGTTTTGAACAACCAATAAAAAAAGTATTCTCCTTGTATAAGCTTAACATATACCCAAAGCATTGCTTTTTTCCCTTACTTTTTCTTTCAACAGTCCCACCTTAGTGAAGAAATTATTCTTTACTATTAAACTCATTTATTAATCCCATTCTCCTTGCCCTTACTATATGTTCCAGCTATGATCAGGTGCACAAAACTGTTAAGTTATTTTTCCTTAAAAGTCATTTAACACGTCTTCGTAACTCTCAATGATAGGTTAGCCAAGACATTGTGCTCATGGTTTTGGATGTATTGATTCTGATTTTCACTAAAGTTCAATCAAGAGGATGTGCTCAGTTCACGGGGGAAAATTAGGTTCAGAAAGACAGAGTCATTTGTACTGTCACATAGGAAATAAGCAACAGAACCCAGATTAAGACTCAAGTGGGGCTTACTAGCAATCTTAGATCTAGTTAACTGTACCACAGTACTTCTTCGTTCGGTAAATTCAACTTTCTTAGCTTGGCATCCGAGGAGGTCAGGACATAGCTTCTACCTCCTTTCTATTCTGATCTCGTACCATCTTCAGTGGAAACCATTGGCTTCACTCTCCAGTCTATTTCTTCTTTATCTTCTTTACACATTCTTACTTCTAAACCCTCTTACATTTTGTGCTGTACCTGAAGTCATACTACCTGTATTTCCCATGTATTCCCTTGGGTTCATGATAGGACCTCAATTCTAGACTGGTGAGGAAGTGTGGACATTAATACTCAAAGGGGCTGGAGCCACAGAGAACAAGGTGAGTGTAGAATGGATTTGAATCAGGTTCTGGTTTGCATGCCATCTTACCTCTTCTGTCTTGTGCATTCTAGGGCTAGTCCTGCAGTGGGTCAATGTATATACACAGGGAGGTAGCCATTATCGTCTAGAAAAAAGAAGGAGAGAAGTTATCTTCACACAGTAATAATATCCAGAGTCAGATCAGTGGCAATAAAATAAACTGCATCCTTTCTCCTTCTCACCCCCCCACACCCTTTCCTCCTCAGATGCACTAGACAAAGAACAAGAATAATTCTTGACCCCATCGCTGATTGACTGACTCTGTAAATATTTACTAGCCACTGTCAGATCACCAACCAGCATGGAAAGGTAAATGAGAAGATACAGGGAAAATGTAGCTTCCTTCATTCAAGTCCATATCTTTAATGAATCTTCCATACCAAGTTGAAGACAAATTTTAGTATGGAGTGTTTTCTAACATGACATCTCAGAGACTTTTCTTCCAGCTTTCTTATTAAAGGCATGACAACAACAGCCTAGCCTTTTGTAACTTATAAAAGTTTCATACTATAGGCATTTATATTCCAACTTACTTTGTTGGTTATCTGTATACATCTTCATAGTTTGAGATTCAAAAATAAATATGATCTTGGATAGGCCTTAAAGATCTCACAGACTAATGTGGAGGTCAGACACAGAATGATAAAATAATGTGATATGAACTAGGGCAGATCAGTGCACAGTTCCTTATGGGAGAGGAAAGGTGCTATCTTTTGGGTAGAGGGAGAATTATTTATTCAAAATACTTCTCCAAGTCTCCAAGTATAGAATTAGTAGGCCAAAGAATACCCTTATTGCTTTTCAAAAAGATTGCAGAAAAACTTTGACGACATTTGATATCATGGTAGACACTTCCAGTGTCTGACTTTGCTCATTTTCTTGGGCACACAGATTCTCACACTCCCTAACCTCTTTACACTTACAAAGGGACATCCAGTGATTTCTCACCAATAGACAGTGTTCTGAAGGCTCATGTCAGGGCTTACACAGTGAAAAGCCCTCACTGGAATTTTAATCTATTTCCTCCCTGTTGAACTATATCCTGAAATGATGGAGTTCCAAGAACAAAGATGCCTACCTAGTTGAATTTCCAAGAGGAAAACAGTAGATTTAGAGATTTGTTTGAGCTACACTAAGATTACATGAACACAATTAATTCATGTGTTAAGCCTCTGATACTTAGTGTAGTATATAAATTAGTGGCATAACTTTTGTCTATCCCTATTAATCCAGGTGTTATCCTTACCATTTCTTTTTCTCTCAGTTTATGTTGTGACTCATTATTAGTAGTTATGTGATATGAAATAACTTATCCATAATTTTTACTAAATGAGCATCCAAGAAACAAAATCAATGTATTCACTTGCTTGCCTTTTTCTATTTATAACTAACTATAAAGAAGGGTGGTATTTCTTGAAGACTGAGAACCTAATACAATAGACATTGGCAACCATGTAAACTTTTGTCGTTAATGTGCTAAGTCCATTGGACACTGATAGCTATAGAAATACATCTGGAAGAAGGATCAGGAGAAAGAAACAATATTTGATATTTGAAAGGCTAAGTGGTCACATAAGCTGCATATAATTACAATTCATTTCCCTGAAATTCTTTCTCAAATTTTCCCTTCAAATTCTCAGAAAGTGACAAAGACAAAAACAAATTCTGTCAGGAACTGAATCAATATAAATCATGCTAACTTGTACATTTACAATCTGACCTACTTCCATATAGCTTACCAACTGTTAAAGTAACAAAATGTCTTCCTTCCAGTGAAACATTTCACAGAAACAAAGTTTAGTCTTTATATATAACAAAGTAAAAGTGAAGATGCTCTGAATAAAGAGGGGAACCAGACCTCCTCTTGCTCCTCGTCTCTGTCTTGTTCCACGTCTCTGTCACCCCTATCCCTTGGGTGATCTTTCCAGGCTTCAAAAGAGTCAGTATCTACATAACCAAGGCTTGATTTACAAAATGATCATCATGTAGCTCTCCATCTTTACAATACCTGATGTGCTACCAGAGGATCTACATCCTCTTTCAAAGTTTTCCTAACTTATTTTTCAGAATTCATTGTGTATGTAGGGGTCATGTCTGCTTATGGACAAGTGTGATATTTTTGTTGGTCATCTTTGGTGGCAGACTAAATTTTGCAAAGATTGCTACCGCAGTGTAATTTATCCCACATCCTATTTTAATATGGCATTAACAATTCTCCTACAAAGTGATGAGGACAATGACCTCTTCCCTTCAATACTAGGGAGTTTCATACCAGACGTGATACTATGTGATTTTCAAGGGTAAGTCATAACAAGGCATTCCTTGTTCCCTTGAAAAGCTTGGTTTTGGGATCTAACCATCATGCTGGGAAAAATCCAGGCCACAGAGATGGATGTTGTGGGGGAGTTCTGTCTGACAAAACCATAGCTCTGTCAGCAACTAGTATCCCCTTCTAAGCACAGCAATGAGAAAGCTATCAGGATGCTTCCAACTGCAAGCCATTGACTTACTGCAAAAACATGAGAGACCTTGCACAAGAACCATCTAACTCAGCCCAAGCAACTTTCGATAGCCATGAAAGATAATCATAAATGATAAGGCATTTGAGGGGATGGATGATTTTTGTGCAGCCATAGGTAACCCCTATCCTTTGGGTGATCTTTGGGAGAAAGATCATAGTTTCCAAAAATATATACTGTGAATCTAAGATCAGCAAGGCACAATTTTAGGTTTTAGTTTTAGGAATCTGTCTTTAAAGTCATCTCTTTGTTCCCTAACCTAAGGTTATAATTTCCCCATATGGCAATATTATTTACAATCTGCTAATTTATCAAAAATCCTGAAAACAATGTCCTATTTATTAATTGTTGTTTGCATATTGTATGTTAGTCCTTTAGATTTATTCATTCTACGTATCTCTACTTTGTGGAGTCATCTACATTTAGACTGGAATCTTCCTAGAATTTGCAAATTGTCAAGTGCCTGTAGCTAAGAAAAAGAACATCAATTTATTCTGAGGACAATGACACAACAGTGCTTTAGTTTTTATAAATTACTTTATGGATGTAGGATTGGCATGTATAAAGCTGTACACATTAATAATTGCAACTTGATAACTTTAGGGATAAGTATATACATGCAAAACCATCACCACCATAAACATATCCATCGTCTCCCAAAGATTCCTCTTATCTCTTTTATTATTATTTTTTCATGTGTGTGTAGTAAGAGAGTAAATCTCTTGGAAAATTTTAAGTATGCAAAACAAACAACATTGGTAGCTATATACACTGATATATTATAAATCTCCAGAACTTATTTACCTTGCATAATTGGAACACTTTGCTTTGACTCTTCTTAATTTGCCCCTCCACCCTGCCCCTAACAAGCACCACTCCAATCTTCCATGAGTTTGACATTTTTAGATTCTACATCACACAATATTTGTCTTTCTATGCAATATTTGTCTTATTCCTCTTGGCCTCTAAATTCATTCATGTTGTAATAATTAAAAGAATTTCTTATTTTTAAAGGTGGAATAATATTCCTATTCAGGAATATCACATAACTTATGTATACCTTATATATATAACACATTTCTTTACCTATCCATCTGTTGATTGACATTCAGGTAGTTTCTATGTTTTTACTGTGATTAGTAATACTGCAGCAAACATAGGAGTGCAGACCTTTTTGACATATTAATTTCATATCCCTTATTATTATCTTTTAATACTAGGAGTTGAATTCAAGGGCACTCAACCACTGAACCACATTCTAAGTCCCCCATCTTTTTTTTATTTTGAGGCTGGGTCTCACTAATTTCTGAGGCTGGCCTTGAACTTGCAATCCTCCTGCTCCAGCCTCCCATTACTAGGATCACAAGTATATACCACTACATCCAGCTAAATATGGGTTTTTGTTGCATCATTTGGAAGCATGATAAATATGTTTTTTTACTAAGTACTGGGAATTGAATTTAGTGCCTCACACATACTAGGCAAGCATGCTATCACTCTACCACTGAGCTACAGTTTGATATACATTACTTTGATATATATCCAAAAATGGGTTTTCTGGACCATACAATAATTTTTCAATTTTAATTTTCTATTTTCTAAATGGCCATACCAGTTTATCCCAAAGGATCTTAATAAGCATTGATTTTATCTTTTATTTTTTAAAAGAAATGTCATTGTGTATGTTTAAGTTATAAAACATGATGTTATAAGATAAATGAATGTATATATATATACATATATGCAGATTAGAGAGAGTGTGTGTAAAATGGTTACTATAGGAACACAAATTATGCTATCCATCGTGTCTGTCCTATAATTAGCCTTTTATTTCCCCATATGGAAAGATTATTTAAATCTGCTAATTTATCCAAAATCCTGAAAGCAATGTGCTATTTATTAATTATAGTTTGCATATTATATGTTAGTACTTTTGATTTATTCTTTCTATGTATCTGCTCCTTTTTATCCTTTAATCTATATCTCACTATTTCATTTCCCATGTTTTCTTCAGTACAGTATTTTTCTTTTGGTGTCTGACTTATTTAATTTTGCAGAAAGTCTTTCAGGTTCATCTGTATTATGGATAATGGAAGGACTTGTTTTTATTTTTAAAGGTCAAATTATATTTATAATTATATATTAATATATAATATATTAATATATAATTTATATATATATATATATATATATATATATATATATATATAATTTTCTTTGTCCTTTGATGGACACCAAAGTTATTTTTAGATCTTAGTTATTATGAGTACTGCTGTAATGAACATGGAAGTGCAGATACCTTCATGAGGAGGTGATTTTATTTACTTTGTGTATATATGCATAAGAAGGATTGTTATTTTGCTATATTTAGAAATCTGTATACTGTTTTCCATAATGGCTTCACCAATCTCCATTCCCATCAATAATGGGTAATTTTAATCTGCAAGAAAATCTGTCTTTGTAATATAAGAAATTTTATTATATTAAATAGAAACATAAAACAGGAAGTACATAGCATTATATCTGGTAAGGATCAAATGTGTTTGAATATGCTTTGTTAAATACATTGTGTCAGTAGAAATAGTTGTGCTAAGTCATAGGGAAGTAAATAAGACTTGGTCAGCAAAACGGATCGATATTAACAAGATAGCTGGAAATGTAGTCAGGGAAAGACAAAGTGATTGCTGAGTTTTTATATTATTGAAAGGGAGTTGAGATGGAATTTGTGCAGTTGACAGGATGAGGATAGCATGAGGAAACTAGTTCATAAAATTTTAAGAATTGTAGCCTATCATTTCATGCCCTTTTATAATTTCAATTGTCTTTGAAATCCACTTTTCCTTCTGTGTCACTGCCCTGTAATATAAGAAAGTCTGGCTTGGGAAAAGGCAGAGCTGGAACTTTTCAGAACTGCACTGAACTTGTCCACAGTGGTGACAGTCTGCTATGAAATGAAAACCCATGAGGATAGCTGTACAGAAGGCCTAGAAAAATCTCAGTTCAAATAAGACCATTGAACAAACAGAGGGATTAAGTTATGCAAATTTAAAATAAAAGGTCAACAGCTCTTATTTCACCAAAATAAAAGAAAGACAATTAGAAACTATCAGGGAAAACGAATGGAAAGCTATATAAAGCAAACACTAGTAACTTTGTGAAAGTTAAAAGAGAACATATTTGACCCACACTTGGATCTTTCTCCTTCAACTAGCACAGGATTCATCAAATAGGATTAGATTTTCTTCCTTTCTGGTCTAATTGGGCTACAGTCAAGCATTGATATTTATAGATTCTGTACTTAAATTTTTGTGTAGTTACTAAAATTTATTTGTAAACCTAAAATCAGTACTTAAAGAACTTTCAAAAATCTTTCACAGATATACATAGAGCTAAAAAAAAGTCATTTGATGTGCACTTTTTAAGCTGAAGCACAACCAGATGATGCCAACTGCTTGTTACAGCTCTCCTACTCCAAACAAGTGCCCCTTTCATGGTCTATTTAGTATCATGCATTTTTATGCTTTTTGTTGATGATATTTCTGCTTTACATGACTCCCAAATGTAAGGCTGAAGTGTTTCTTAAGTGCAAGAAAGCAGAGATGTAATACATGGGGAAAATCCATGTGTCATAAAGGTTTCATCTGAACCTGAGTTATAGCCTTGAGTTCAATACTGATGGATCAACCATATATATTCGGTTGATGAAAATATAAAAATGTTGTGACCAGATGGGAATTTGACCCTGTATTTTCCCTAGGGACAATGACTTGGTGTTTATTAATACAGTGGTCATAGAGACCTTATAGAGTATAACTACTGTAAACACTGAAAAATACCTAATACTTCCTATCTGTTGTTTATAGGGTATGGGGTAAACTTCTAATAAGATTAGTTCTCTCTCAGAGTAAAGAGTGAAACATTATTTTTTTATTTGTCCTTTTTAGATGTACATAACAGTAGAGTGTATTCTGACATATTATACTTACATGGAATATAATTAAACATTCTTTAAAGAAATATTCCCCTGACATGTTGATTCCACTTTGCCACTTGGGAAAGTAATATGCAATCAGTGGTAAACATACTTCAATTTTTGAAGTCTGATTTTTCACTTGACTAGTGACATGTTGTTCAGTATTCCTTTTCAATGCTGGTGAGGGGCAGCAGGCTCCAGATCTCCCTCAGCCATGAGATCATTAGGAGAAATAAGCTTTGGTGTTGTCAAGTTTTGGTGTTCATTAGTTTTGGTGTACTAACTGCATTTTGTTTATGATATTTTCAATTTATGATGTATATAGTCATATAACTTAGACCAGGCCAAGCAGTTGTACTTTATCCCATAGGAGAAATAGATGATAAAAGATAATTTTAAAAAAACACAATATTTTAGTCAGCTTCTTTGTTGCTGTGACCAAAACACCTGACAAGAACAACATGGAAAAGGAAAAGTTTATTTTGGGTTTCAGAAGTCTCAGTCCATAGATGGCTGACTCCATATGCCTGGACTTCAGGGGAAGCAGAACAGCATAGCATAGCAGAAGAGTGTAGCAAAGGAAAGGAGCTGGGGACATTCAACTGAAGCAGAGAGGGAGTGAGCTCCACCCACCAAAAACAAAATATAAACCCCAAGAGCATGTCCCCATCTACCAGCTCTTCCAGCCACACCCTTCCTGTTAATCCCTGAAAGGATTAATTCACTGATTAGGTTAAGGCTCTCATAACCCAATCATTTCACCTCTAAACTTTCTTGCATTGTCTCATACATTAGCTTTTGGGGGACAACTAAGAAACCATAACACCTTATAACCTAATTTAATGTTGGATCCAGACAATCGTAAAAATTTTAATTTATCATCAGTAATGCATTCCCATTATTTATAAAAAGACATACAATCCTATTATTTTACAAGTCAATTTGTACTGTTTTTGGTAACTTACAACAGAAAAATGACTAAAATTTAAAGGGTTGTGATAAAGAGTAGCTTAAGAAAAAAAGAAAGGGGGATGAGACACTTCTTATTTAATATTTTACATTTAAAAATTTTCACTGTTTATGTATTTCTTTTACAATAAAATAATGTAAAATAAGTGCAACTATAGAATTCATTACTACACTACATGGGGCACCAAATTAAAACAGCTGCTGACAAAGGTAAGCTAACTCTTATTTTCAGTTGGTTAGACCCTGTGAAATCCTAGGGACCTAGGCTAGAGAGATGGGAAAATAAAAGCTAAGCTTACTGCATTTCTTACTTCTAATTTTAAATTAAGACAATGGAAAAAGTTAAGAGGTCTGCTGTAGACAATTGTGTTTCCCCTAAAATTTATATCTTGAAACTCTAGCCCCCAGTATGATCATGTCTGAATAAAAGGACCTGTAGGGAGACAACTTTGGTTAAATACAACAATAAGGTTTGGCCCTAAGTCAAAGGAACTGGTGTCCTTATAGGAAGAGAGAAAGACACCAGCGGTGAATATGCACAGAAAAAAGGCTATCAAAGGACACAATGAGGAGGTGGCCATCTGCAAACCAAGCAGAGAAGCATTAGGAGAAATCAACACTGTCAAAACCTTGGGTTTGGACATCTATCACTCAGGAACTTGAAAAATAAATTCATGTTATTTACGCTATCTAGTCTGTGGTATTTTGTTAAGGAAGGCCTAGCAGACTGATTTAATGCCTATCAGTATGAAATTAAATAAGTAAATTATGATTAACCATGAGTAATTTCTAAAATGATTTATAGATTCAATAAAACTCCATCAAAATACTCATGAAAAACTTATTTGCTGATGATTCCAAAATTATAAGGAATTAGTAAGGGACAAAAAATATCAAAAACTTTTGAAGGCAGATAAAGTATGGGGGCCTACCCTAAGAGTTACCATCATTTAATATAAAATCATAATTAAGACAGTTTTATATTGATTCAGGAATGAACAGAGGAAGCATTGGAATGGAATGTAAAGCCACATAATGGAGCTAAACATTAGTGGACATTTTTATATGTGACAAGTTATCACAGCAAAGTTCTGTAGAAGGAAGAACAATAGGAATGCTGTGACAACAGGTTATCCATATGAGAACAAAATTGTTTCTTACTACATAATATCTATAAAACATTCCAGGCGGATTAGATTATGATAGCAAAGATATTTTAAACATTTTAAAAAGAATAAACAGGACTTCAGGGTAGAGAAAATGTCTTGAAATCAATACAACAAATACCCCAATCAATAAAAAGGCAAAAGAACTACACAGACTTTTTCAAAAAGAAGAAATACAAATGGTCAACAAATATACAAAAATATGTTCAACATCCCTAGCAATTAGGGAAATACAAATCAATTTACTTTGAGATTTCACCTCACTCTAGTTAGAATGGTAATCATCAAGAATACAAATAATAATAAATGCTGGTGAGGATTCAGGAGAAAAATTACACTCATACATTGTTGGTTGGACTACAAATGACTGCAACCACTTTAGAAAGCAGTATGGAGATTCTTCCAAAGACTAGGAATGGAACCACCATATGACCCAGCTATTCCACTCCTTGGTATTTATCTAAAAGACTAAAACTAGCATACTATAATGATACAGGCACACCAAAATTTAAAGGCAAGTTATGGAACCAGCCCAGGTGCCTGTCAACAACAGTTGAATGAATCAAGAAGGTTATATATATATAACCTTCTTGATTCATTAGAATTCAATTCATTCATAGAAGGTTATATATATATATATATATATATATATATATATATATATATATAGAGAGAGAGAGAGAGAGAGAGAGAGAGAGTGTTTAACTCATTGGAAAGAAGAATAAAATTATGACATTTACTGGTAAATTGTTAGGAGTGGAGATCAGTATGCTGAGTAAAATAAACCAGATGCAGAAATTCAAAGGCTGAGTATTTCCTATCATATGTGGAAGCTAGAGCAAAATAAGGAGAAAAAGTGGAGGAGCAGATTCTATGAAAATAGAGGGGAGAACAGTGGAGTAGAGGAAGGGAAGGAAGGAGGGATGGGAATAAAATTGACCGAATTATGCTATGTGAATATGTGAATGTACCATAGGGAATTGCATCTTTATGTATATGTATAAAGCACAATTTATAAAAAAATAAGTAAAGAGAAGGAAGACCAGTAGAGTATAGGAAAAGGGGAGGAGGGGAGGAAACGGGGAACTACTGAGGATTCACATGGATCATATTATATTCCATGATTGTGTGATTATGTCAAAAATGAATCTCATTATTATGTATAACTATAATACACTGATAAAAAATAAAAAATAAAAAAATCAATGTTGAACAGAATTAATGAAAAGAATGATAAATATTTATTAACTAAAAGGATTTCATTTAATAGAAGACACAATAAAGAAATAAAAAATATAACCCATGATATGGATTCTTATTTCACTTTATGTTGTGTTTGCTTTTCAATGTTTGAGTCAAGGAAGAAGATGAAGGGTAGGAAGGGAGCACCCTCATGACCTGCGCCACTGTGCCAGCAGTGAATGAGTTCAGAACAGCTGGATGCTGTCTTGTCAGGAATATTCAGTGAAGTTAGTCTACATGGAACCTAAGGCAAGAGTTTGAGCATCTGAGAAGCAGGGAGGTGGCTCATATGCGAGAGAACCCTAGCGGCACCTGTGCAGAGGTACTGGTCAGCTTAACAGCAACCTGCCACAGCTGGAGGTGATTGAGTGCTGCAGAGACCTGCCAGCTTAAAGAAGTGGAACTTCAGATCCTGTGAAGACCTGCCAACCTCGCCTACACAGGGCACTGGACGGAGATCTGAAGTTGGGACTTAGTGTAGAAACGGCCGGATCAACCCTCCTCACCGGACACACCCTCCTCACCCGACAGTCCAGCGGGGAAACCTGCAGCCACCATATTAGAGAACTGACGTCATCAGCATTCAGCGGATTGGATAATAGTGCAGCGAGTTTGGCGACAGATCAGGTGTGTGACCCCCAGACCCCCCCTCCACACAGCTGGGATAACTCAAAAACTCTCTCCCCAGCTCTCTGTGGGTGTGAATATCAGAGCCGAGGGAAACTTTGAAAAGGCACCTGACCTCCAACTCCCCTCCCACCAGGGTGGAAAACTGAAACTTTTCTCACCTGCTCTCCCCGGTCTTGGCTATCAGAGTGAATCAGACAGAATAGGTCACTGGTTTCCAACTCCCACTCTCCCTCTTCACAGCATGAGGACTGGGTGACTAACAAAGAGAGTACCCAGTCGTTCAAGAGATCAAGGCTTCCAGGAAACTGAATGCCCAGAGTGTAGCTAGAACTGTGGAGAAATGCCCCAGTAAGTGGGGCCTGGTGGGCAGGAGAAGTGAGGAGGCTAGAGACCAGCAGCAAACATAAGTGACCGGGATTAGAGAGACAAGAGGCTGGGGAGGGAGAGCCACCTCACACGGATTGCTTCCTACATCCTGAGGGCAGAGATTTAGCCTGGAAAGTACAGCTCCACCTACTGGAAGAGAAGAAAATAGAACTCTAAGAGTGCATTTTTTTTTTCTTTTTCTTGTTTTTTTCCCTTTCCAATCCCTGACCTTTCCTCCCAAGCATTACTACTTCTACTACTTGTAATTTACTAAATGCAAAAAGTTGAATGTGTAGAGGCTCTCTATAGTCCTCCTAAGTACTTAGCTACACCCAAGTACTCCTGTCTATTCTCCTGTTAATATCCCACTTCATTACAGCTATCCTCCAAAGTAGCAAAGATATTCTAACCCCCATATCATCACATCTTTCTACCTAAACGTAAAGTCCTAATACCAAACCTCAGTTCTCTATATGCCATCAGAATCTGTATGCCTTTTATGAAACTTATGAATTTACTTTAAATTACAATTAAACCCAATATCTCTAGACATTGTCTCCCATCACAAAGGAGACATCTCAGAGCTGTACAAAACCAAATCAAATTTATAGGAGAAAATAATAACACAGCAGTCACATAGAGCTGGAAAGAAATGCAAGCATCATGAAAAAGCAAGGAAGAAAAGGAACACAAACAATGCAAGACAGTTTAACTTTAAAGGAGATGCTAGACACAGCAGAGAGATGGTCAGATAAAGATTTCAAGATATACTTGCTGCAGTTGGTATGGAGTCTTAAAGAGGACATTAGACAGCAAATACAAACAATGAAAGATCACTTTGACAATGACTTACATAAACAAATCCAAGAAGCAAAAGAACAACTCTACAGGGAGATAGAGGTTATACAAAAAAAAAAAAAAAAAAAACACACAGAAATCCTGGAAATGAAGGAAATTATAACCCAAATTAAAAACTGAAATGAGAGTATCACCAGTAGAGTAGATCAAGTAGAAATCAGAACATCAGACAACGAAGACAAAATATATCCTCTCGAAAAGAGTCTAGTAACTCAGAAAGGCAGGTAAGAAACCACGAGCAAAACATTCAAGAGATATGGGATATCATAAAAAAATCTAAACTTAAGAGTCATAGGGATAGAGGAAGGTATAGATGTCCAAAACAAAGGAATGAGCAATCTCTTAAATTAAATAATTTTAGAAAACTTTCCAGACATGAAGAATGAAACAGAAGTCCAAATCCTAGAAGCCAACAGGGTGCTGAATGTACAAAACCACAAGAGACCCACACCAAAAAACATTATTATGAAGATGTATAACATACAGAACAAGGAGAGAATATTAAAAGCTACAAGGGAAAGGAGGCAGATTACATTTAGGGGTAAAACAATTAGGTTAATGGCTGATTTTTCATCACAGATACTGAAAGCTAGAAGATCCTGGATAATGGGTGCCAACCAAGAATATTGTATCCAGCAAAATTAAGCTTCAGGTTTGACAACGAAATAAAAATCTTCCATGATAAACAAAAGTTAAAAGAATTTGCAGCCAGAAAACCAGCTCTGCAAAGCATTTTGGGCAAAACACTACATGAAGAGGAAATGAAAAATAACAACGAAAATCAACAGTGGGAAGTACCTCAGTAAAGGGAAAAAAACTAATCAAAGAGGAAAAACAAATCAAATTAAATAACAAAATAAACAAACATGAATGGAAGTACAAACCATATATCAATAGTAACCCTAAATGTTAATGGCTTAAACTCACCAATTAAGCGACATAGGCTAGTAACCTGGATTAAAAAAACAGATCGAACAATATGCTGCCTACAGGAGACTCATCTGATAGAAAAAGGCTGAAGGTGAAAGGTTGGGAAAAATCATCTGATAGAAAAAGGCTGAAGGTGAAAGGTTGGGAAAAATCATACCACTCACATGGACTCGGAAGCAAGCAGGGGTGTCCATACTCATATCAAATAAAATTGACTTCAAGCCAAAGTTAATCAAAAGGAATAAAGAAGGACACTATATAAATGTTAAAGGGAATCATTCACCAACAAGACATAACAATCATCAATATATATGCTCCAAACAGTGGTGCTACTATGTTCATAAAACAAACTCTCCTCAAGTTCAAGAGACAAATAGACTACAACACAATAATTGTGGGTGACATTAACACACCTCTCTCACCACTGGACAGATCTTCCAAACAAAAGTTGAATAAAGAAACTATACAACTCAATAACACAATTAATAACCTAGACTTAACTGACATATATAGAATATATCAACCATCATCAAGCAGATATACATTTTTCTCAGCAGCACATGAATCCTTCTCAAAAACAGACGATATATTATGCCATAGGGAAACTCTTAGCAATTATAAAGGAGTAGAGATAATACCATACATTTTATCAGATCATAATGGAATGAAACTGGAAATCAATGATAAAAGAAGGAAGAAAAACTCCTACATCACTTGGAGAATGAACAATGTTACTTAATGAACAATGGGTTATAGAAGACATCAAGGAGAAAATTAAAAAATTCTTAGAGATAAATGAAAACACAGACACAATTTATCGGAATGTGTGGGACAATATGAAAGCAGTACTAAGAGGAAAATTCATTGCATGGAGTTCATTCCTCAAAAAAAGAAAAAGCTATCAAATAAATTATCTCATACTACATCTCAAAGCCCTGGAAAAAGAAGAGCAAATTAGCAGCAAATGCAGTAGAAGGCAAGAAATAACTAAAAATAGAGCTGAAATAAATGAAATCGAAATAAAATAAACAACTGAAAAAACTGACAAAATGACAAAGTTGGTTCTTTGAAAAAAATAAATAAGATTGACAGACCCTTAGCCATGATAATGAAGAGAAGAAGAGAGAGAACCCAAATTACTAGCATACGGGATGAAAAAGGCAATATCACAACAGACACTACAGAAATACAGAAGATAATTAGAAATTATTTTGAAACCTTATACTCCAATAAAATAGAAGATAGTGAAGGCATCAATAAATTCCTTAAGTCATAAGATCTGCCCAAATTGAGTCAGGAAGATATGCACAACTTAAACAGACCAATATCAATTGAGGAAATAGAAGAAGCCATCAAAAGACTACCAACCAAGAAAAGCCCAAGACTGGATGGATATACAGCAGAGTTTTACAAAACCTTTAAAGAAGAACTAATACCAATACTTTTCAAGCTATTTCAGGAAATAGAAAAAGAGGGAGCTCTTCCAAATACATTCTATGAGGCCAACATCACCATGATTCCTAAACCAGACAAAGACACTTCAAAGAAAGAAAACTACAGACCAATATTTCTAATGAACATAAATGCAAAAATCCTCAATAAAATTCTGGCAAATTGGATACAAAACATATCAAAAAGATCGTGCACCATGATCAAGTAGGATTCATTCTTGGGATGAAAGACTGGTTCAATATATGGAAATCAATAAATGTAATTCACCACATCAATAGACTTAAAGATAAGAACCATATAATCATCTCGATAGATGCAGAAAAAGCATTTGACAAAAATACATCACCCCTTTATGTTCAAAACACTAGAAAAACTAGGGATAACAGGAACTTACCTCAACATTGTAAACGCTATTTATGCTAAGCCTCAGGCTAGTATTATTTTAAATGGAGAAAAATTGAAGGCATTCCCTCTAAAATGTGGAACAAGACAGGATGATCTCTCTCACCACTTCTATTCAACATAGTTCCCAAAACACTGGCCAGAGCAATTAGAAAGATGAAAGAAATTAAAGGCATAAAAATAGGAAAAGAAGAACTTAAATAAGCACTATTTGCGGATGAAATGATCCTATACCTAGCAGACCCAAAAGGTTCTACCAAGAAACTTCTAGAACTAGTAAATGAATTCAGCAAAGTGGACATAAAATTAACATATATAAATCAAAGGCATTCCTGTATATCAGTGACAAATCCTCTGAAGTGGAAATGAGGACAACAACCCCATTCACAATATCCTCAAAAAAACCCACAAACAAACAAACAAAAAAAACTTGGGAATCAACCTAACAAAAGAGGTGAAAGATCTATACAACGAAAAGTACAGAACCTAAAGAGAGTAATAGAAGAAGACCTTAGAAGATGGAAAGATATACCATGCTCATGGAGAGGCAGAATTAATATCATTAAAATGGCAATATTACCAAAAGCACTTTATAGGTTCAATACAATGCCGATCAAAATCCCAACAGCATTCCTTGTAGAAATAGAAAAAGCAATTATGAAATTCATTTGGAAAAATAAGAGATCCAGAATAGCTAAAGTAATTCTAAGCAGGAAGAGTGAAACAGGTGGTATAGTGATACCAGATTTTAAACTATACTACAGAGTAATAGTAACAAAAACAGCATGGTACTGGTACCAAAACAGGAGGGAAGACAAATGGTACAGATAAAGGACACAGAGGCCAATCCACAAAATTACAACTACCTTAATTAGACAAAGGTGCTAAAAGCATGCAATGGAGGAAGGATAGCATCTTCAACAAATGGTGCTGGGAGAACTGGAAATCCATATGCAACAAAATGAAATTGAATCCCTTTCTCTCACCATGCACAAAAGTTAACTCAAAATGGATCAAGGAGCTAGGAGTCAAACCAGAGACTGTGTCTAATAGAAGAAAAAGTTGGCCCTAATCTCCATCTATTGGGGCTAGGCCCCAAATTCCTTAAGAAGACGCCTATATCACAAGAATTAAAACCAAGAATTAATTAATGGGATGGATTCAAACTAAAAAGTTTTTTTCTCAGCAAGAGAAATAATATGTGAGGTAAGTAGGGAGCCTACATCCTGGTTACAAATTTTTACCCCTCACACATCAGATAGAGCTCTAATCTCCAGAGTATACAAAGAACTCAAAAAGTTAAACAACAAAAAAATAAATAACCCATTCAACAAATGGGCCAAGGACCTGAACAAAAACTTCTCAGAGGAGGATATACAATCAATCAACAAATACACAAATAAATGCTCACCATCTCTAGCAATCAGAGAAATGCAAATTAAAACTACTCTAAGATACCATCTCACTCCTGTAAGAATGGCAGCCATTATGAAGTCAAACAATAACAAGTGCTGGCGAGGATGTGGGAGAAAAGGTACACTTGTACACTGCTGGTGGAACTGCAAATTGGTTCAGCCAATTTGGAAAACAGTATGGAGATTCCTTGGAAAGCTTGGAATGGAACCACCATTTGACCCCACTATTTCCCTTCTCGGACGATACCCAAAAGACCTAAAAAGAGCATACTACAGGGACACAGCCACATCAATATTTATAGCAGCACAATTCACAATAGCTAGACTGTGGAATCAACCTAGATGCCCTTCAATAGATGAAAGGATAAAAAAGTGGCATTTATACACAATGGAATATTACTCAGCACTAAAAATAACAAGATCATGGCATTTGCAGTGAAATGGATGGCATTAGAGCAGATTGTGCTAAGTGAATTTAGTGAATCTCTAAAAAACAAATGCCAAATGTCTTCTGTGATATAAGGGGGGTGACTCAAAATAGAGTAGGGAGGAAGAGCATGAGAAGAAGATTACCACTAAATAGGGAAGAGAGGTGGGAGGGAATGGGAGGGA
Organism: Marmota flaviventris; assembly: GCF_047511675.1. NCBI lineage: Eukaryota > Metazoa > Chordata > Mammalia > Rodentia > Sciuridae > Marmota > Marmota flaviventris. The sequence continues at coordinate 153,570,416 of NC_092499.1, forward strand.
GAAGGAGAATTGCATGGAAGATGGAAGGAGACCCTCATCATTATACAAAATACATGTATGATGATGTGAGGGGGAAGAAAAAAAAGAGAGAGAAATGTGTCACATTAGATTGGGTAGAGAGAGGTGATGGGAGGGGAGGGGGGAGGGGTATAGGAAGGGCAGCAGAATACAACAGATACTACTATTGCTGTATGTATATACGTGGCCGTATAACCAATGTGACTCTGCAACCTGTACACTTGGAAAAATGAGAATTCATACCCCCATTTGATTCAAATGTATAATATGTTAAGATCATGGTATTGTCATGAGCAACTAATAAAAAAAGTTTGAGTCAGAATGAATATCTAAAGTACATAAAACTATCCTATAAAGTACATAAAAAGGCGGCGCTCAGCGCAGACAGAAGGCGGCACAGAACACAGAGGTTTTGCTTGAGGGTTACCAGACCGAGCTCTGGACACAGCACAAGGTCATCCCAGCACCCCCAAGCTCACCAAACAACCTACGTGGGTAAAAGACGGAATCCATCTTGGAAAGCCTTACTCGCCATCTATCAGTGGGTGTGGCTACCCGCGTGGTTCTGCGGCTGATCAGGTACCTGGTTTCCAACTCCTCCACCCCCAGCTGTGATAACTCAAAATTTGTCTCACAAGTTTTTTGGGGGTGTAGCTATCAATGAGGAACAGCAACTGTACAGGCACCTGGTCTCCAACTCAGAGACTAAAAGTAGAGAGGCTCCAGGTAGAAGCTCAAGCCCTCTCACAATGGCTACCTTCACCATCCTGAGTACAGAGACTCAAGCTAGGAATAGACAACTCCACCTACTGGATGAAAAGAAAACAGAGTTCTGAGAGACTTTTATCTTTTTTTTCTTTTCTCTCTCTCCTCATCCATTTTCCTCTACCCTTCCCCCTCTGGTCCTCACAACCTCAACATATGTGAAACCAAGAATTTTGCATGAAATTGGACTTTAAGAACTGAATCACCAGAATAATATAATATAGAGGAATTGCATAGGTATCACCTCAAGTCCCCCTTTTTTTATTTTCTCTCTCCCTCTCTTTATTTCCTTATTATTTTTTTCTTCTTTATTCTTCCTCCCTCTATCCCACTTTCAACCTCCTAAATTTTACTATTTATACGTAGGGTAATTTTTTAAATACAGATAAGGAGTTTGAATTTATACATTCTTCCATAAATTACCCCTGTCTATTCATTAGAGTTCTCCTCCAAAGTTGCTAAGTTAGATTAATCCAATACCCTCACTTTCCCCCGCTTAACATAACATCCTACGCCTGACCCTCAGTTCTCTATATACCACCAGAAATGGTATACCTTTTATGGAACTAATGACTATATTCTAAATAATAATTGAAGCCAACATCTGTAGACATAGAGTCTAACTATAAATGTATTAATAATGAAAACTTGTTCATAGATGATATATTATTGATACTGGGAACTGTTAACATTGTTTTTCTCCACAAAAGAGAGATTTTAGAACTATACAAGAGCAATATAGATATATAGGGTAAAAATATTAACACAACAGTCACACAGAGCTGGAAAGAAATGTGAGTAATATGAAAAGACAAGGAAAGAAAGGACCACAAACAATGCAGGACAAGTCAACATTAGAAGAGGTAACATCCGCAGCAGAAGGAATGTCAGATAAAGATTTCAGGATATACATGGTTCAGATGATCTGGAGTCTTAAGGAAGACATTAGACAGCAAATGCAGACAATGAAAGTTAACTTTGACAATGAATTACATAAACAAATCCAAGAAGCAAAATATCAACTCTACAGGGAGATAGAGGTTATACAAAAAAAAAAATAGAGAAATACTGGAAATGAAGGAAATAATAAACAAAATTAAAAACTCAAATGAGAGTATCACCAACCAAGTATAACACTTAGAAGATAGAACATCAGACAACAAAGACAAAGTATATCATCTTGAAAAGAGTGTAGATAGCACAGTGAGACTGATATGAAACAAGGAGCAGAACATCCAAGAAATATGGGATAGCATAAAGAGACCAAATTTAAGAGTTATTGGGATACAGGAAGGTATAGAGGTCCAAGCCAAAGGAATGTGCAATCTGTTCAATGAAATAATATTAGAAAACTTCCCAGACATGAAGAATGAAACAGAAATCCAAATCCTAGAAGCCTACAGGATGCCGAATGTGCAAAATCACAAGAGACCCACACCAAGACACATTATAATGAAGATGCCCAGCATACAGAACAAGGAGAGAATTTTAAAAGCCACAATAGAAAGGAAGCAGATTACATTTACAGGTAAACCAATTAGGATAATGGCTGATCTTTCAACACAGACTCTGAAAACTAGAAGATCCTGGAACAACGTATTTCAAACGCTGAAAGATAATGGGTTCCAACCAAGAATCTTGTATACAGCAAAATTAAGCTTCAGGTTTGAAGATGAAATAAAAACCTTCCACAATAAACAAAAATTAAAAGAATTTGCAGCTAGAAAACCAGCCCTTCAAAACATCCTTGGCAAAACATTACATGAAGAGGAAATGCAAAATAACAATGAAAACTAACAGTGGGAGGTACTACAGTAAAAGACAAAGTAATCAAAGAGGAAAAACAAATCAAGTTAAATAAAAAATAAACAAATATGGCTGGAAATATAAACCATATCTCAATAGTAACCCTAAATGTTAATGGCTTAAACTCACCAATCAAAAGACATAGGCTAGTAGACTGGATTAAAAAAAGATCCAACAATATGCTGCCTACAGGAGACTCATCTGATAGGAAAAGACATACACAGACTGAAGGTGAAAGGTTGGGAAAAATCATATCACTCACATGGACCTCGGAAGCAAGCAGGGGTGTCCATACTCATATCAAATAAAATAGACTTCAAGCCAAAAGGGATAAAGAAGAACACCACATACTGCTCAAGGGAACCATACACCAACAAGACATAACAATCATTAATATATATGCCCCAAACAATGGTGCAGCTATATTCATCAAACAAACTCTTCTCAAGTTCAAGAGTCAAATAGACCACAACACAATAATCATGGGTGATTTTAATACACCTCTCACCACTGAACAGATCTACCAAAAGTTGAATAAAGAAACCATATAACTCAATAACACAATTAATAACTTAGACTTAATTGACATATATAGAATATATCAACCAATATCAAGTGGATACACTTTTTCTCAGCAGCACATGGATCCTTCTCAAAAATAGACCACATATTATGTCACAGGGCAACCCTTAGCATATACAAAGGAGTAGAGATACTACCATGCATTTTATCCAATCATAATGGAATGAAATTGGAAATTGATGATAAAATAAGGAAGAAAAAATACTACATCACATGGAGAATGAACAATATGCTATTGAATGAACAATGGGTTATTGAAGACATCAAAGAGGAAATTTAAAAATTCTTAGAGGTAAATGAAAACTCAGACAAAATATCAAAATCTCTGGGACACTATGAAAGCAGTACTAAGAGGGAAATTCATTACATCGAGTTTGTTCCTTAAAAGAAGAAAAAGCCAACAAATGAATGACCTCACACTACATCTCAAAGCCCTAGAAAAAGAAGAACAAATCAACAGCAAATACAGTAGAAGGCAAGAAATAATTAAAATCAGAGATGAAATCAATGAAATCGAAAGAGAATAAACAACTGAAAAAATTGATGATACTAAAAGTTGGTTCTTTGAAAAAATAAATAAGATTGACACACCCTTAGCCATGCTAATAAAGAGAAGAAGAGAGAGAACCCAAATTACTAGCATACGGGATGAAAAAGACAGACACTACAGAAATACAGAAGATGATTTGAAATTATTTTGAAACCTTATACTCCAACAAAATAGAAGACAGTGAAGGCATTGATAAATTCCTTAAGTCATATGATCTGCCCAAATTGAGTCAGGAAGATATACACAACTTAAACAGACCAATATCAAGTGAGGAAATAGAAGAAACCATCAAAAGACTATCAACCAAGAAAAGCCCAGGACCGATGGATATACAGCTGAGTTTTACAAGACCTTTAAAGAACTAATTCCAATACTCTACAATCTATTTCAGGAAATAGAAAAAGAGGGAGTACTTCCAAATTTATTCTATGAGGCCAATATTACCCTGATTCCTAAACCAGCAAAAACACCTCAAAGAAACAAAACTTCAGACCAACATCCCTAATTAATATAAATGCAAAAATCCTCAATAAAATTCTGGCAAATTGGATACAAAAACATATCAAAAAGATCATGCACCATGATCAAGTGGGATTCATCCCTGGGATGCAAGGTTGGTTCAACATATGAAAATCAATAAATGTAATTCATCACATCAATAGACTTAAAGATAAGAACCATATGTTCATCTCGATAGATGCAGAAAAAGCATTTGACAAAAATACAGCACCCCTTTATGTTCAAAACACTAGAAAAACTAGGGATAACAGGAACTTACCTCAACATTGTAAATGCTATTTATGCTAAGCCTCAGGCTAGCATCATTCTAAATGAAGAAAAACTGAAGGCATTCCCTCTAAAATCTGCCTACAGGAGACTCATCTGATAGGAAAAGACTTACACAGACTGAAGATGAAAGTTTGGGATGCCCTCTCTCACCACTTTTATTCAACATAGTTCTTGAAACACTGGCCAGAGCAATTAGATGAAAGAAATTAAAGGAATAACTACAGGAAAAGAACTTAAACTAGCAATATTTGCTGACAATATGATTCTATACCTAGAAGACCCAAAAAATTCTACCAAGAAACTTCTAGAAATAGTAAATGGATTCAGCAAAGTGGCAGGATATAAAATCAACACCCATAAATCAAAGACATTTCTGTATATCAGTGACAAATCCTCTGAAAAGAAAATGAGGAAAACTACCCATTCACAATATCCTCAAAAAAATAAAATAAAATACTTGGGAATCAACTTAACTAAAGAGGTGAAAGATCTATACAATTGAACCTATAGAACCCTAAAGAGAGAAATAGAAGAAGACCTTAGAAGATGGAAAGATCTACCTTGCTCATGGATAGGCAGAATTAATATTATTAAAATGACCATATTACCAAAAGCACTATAGAGGTTAAATGCAATTCTTATCAAAATCACAATGGTATTCCTCATAGAAATAGGAAAAGCAATCATGAAATTCATCTGGAAAAATAAGAGACCCAGAATACCTAAAGCAATTCTAAGCAGGAAGAGTGAAACAGGTGGTATCGCTATACCAGATCTTAAACTATACTACAGAGCAATAGTAACAAAAACAGCATGGTACTGGCACCAGAACAGGCTGGTAGACCAATGGTACAGAATAGAGGACACAGAGACTAACCCAAAAAATTACAACTACCTTATATTAGACAAAGGTGCCAAAACCATGCACTGAAAAAGGATAGCATCTTCAACAAATGATGCTGGGAGAAATGGAAATCCATATGCAACAAAATGAAATTGAATCCCTTTCTCTCACCATGCACAAAAGTTAACTCAAAATGGATCAAGGAGCTAGGAATCAAACCAGTGACTCTGTGTCTAATAGAAGGAAAAGTTGGCCCTAATCTCCATCTATTGGGGCTAGGCCCCAAATTCCTTAAGAAGACGCCTATATCACAAGAATTAAAACCAAGAATTAATTAATGGGATGGATTCAAACTAAAAAGTGTTTTCTCAGAAAGATAAATAATATGTGAAGTGAATAGGGAGCCTACATCCTGGGGACAAATTTTGCCCCTCACATATCAGATAGAGCTCTAATCTCTAGGGTATACAAAGAACTCAAAAAGCTAAACACCAAAAAACCAAATAACTCAATCAACAAATGGGCCAAGGACCTGAACAGACACTTCTCAGAAGAGGATATACAATCAATCAACAAATACACGAAAAAATGCTCATCATCTCTGGCAATCAGAGAAATGCAAATTAAAACTACTCCAAGATATCATCTCATTCCAGTAAGAATGGCAGCCATGATGAAGACAAACAACAACAAGTGCTGGCGAGGCTGCGGGGGAAAAAGGTACACTCATACATTGCTGGTGAGAATGCAAATTGGTGCAGCCAATTTGGAAAGCAGTATGGAGATTCCTTGGAAAGCTGAGAATGGAACCACCATTTGACCCAGCTATTCCTTTTCTCAGACTATGCCCAAAGGACCTAAAAACAGCATACTACAGGGACACAGCCACAGCAATGTTTATAGCAGTACAATTCACAATAGCTAGACTGTAGAGCCAACCTAGATGCCTTCAATGGATGAATGGATTAAAAAATGTGGCATATATACACAATGGAATATTACTCAGCACTAAAAAATAGTAAGATCATGGCATTTGCAGGGAAATGAATGTCATTAGAGCAGATTATGCTAAGTGAAGTTAGCCAATCCCCCCCCCAAAAAAAAAACAAATGCCAAATGTCTTCTCTGATATAAGGACGGTAACTCAAAATGGGGTAGGGAGGAAGAGCAGGGGAAGATTACCTCTACATAGAGAAGAGGGGTGGGAAAGAAAGGGAGGGAGAAGGGGAATTGCATGGATGGTGGAAGGGGACCGTCATCGTTATACAAAACACATGAATGAAGATATGAGGAAAAAAAAGAAAGAAGTGTGTCACATTAGATTGGGTAGAGATAAGTGATGGGAGGGGAGGGGAGGGTTGGGGGGATAGGAATGATAGTAGAATGAAACAGACATTATTATTACTGTGTGTATATATATGACTGCATGACCAATATGATTCTGCAACCTGTACACTCAGAAAAATGAGAAATTATATCCCATCTGATTCAAATGTATGATATGTCAAGGTCATTGTACTGTCATGTGTAACTAATTAAAACAAAATAAAGAAAGTACATAAAAATAGGTAAACTACTCAACACAAAAATGGGAGAGGAAAGACAGGGGAATACATAATTCACAGAAGAATAAACACAAGTGGCAAATAACACTGAATGCTTTGTAACCAATTAAGCGAAAAGTAAGAAAACACCAAGATACCTTATTGTATCTACTTAAATTGGCACACACACACACACACACACAAAAATGACTTCTTTGAAAAATCTCATTGCAAGTGTTACTATAAACTTCGCATCCTGAAACTATTGCAAAGCCTGTCTTGTCTTGGGCCATATTCAAAGAGGTTTTTCAGGTCACCTGGTCAATGTACCGGAGTAGCACATCTAAATGAGGTCTGTATTGCTTCCGTAAGCCAAAGAGAGCCAGGTGAAGTTGCACAAGCCTGTAATCTCAGTTACTTGAGAACATGAGGCAAGAGGATCATTTGAGCCTAGGAATTGCGGGCCAACCTGGGCAACACAGCAAGAAGGCCTTCTCTTCAAAAGAAAATCCAAAGAGACCCAGGAGATTTTGTACCTCTTTTGTGGTAGTAGGACCAGATTAAATAACATTTTCTTCACTCTGGAAAGGATAGCTCAATATGCATTATACCATTGGACTTCTGGAAATTTCTGTGAGACAGAGACCCATGAATACTTTAGAGATTTACTTACCACCCTCTGGAGTATCAATGTCTTACCAATGCAAGCACTTACAATGTGGAGTAATTACTACTATTTGTTCAGCTTGTCCAATTACCATAATATTACCTAAGTAACAGATCAGCACAATGTGAGGTAAAAGGGTAATTAGATATATGTTTGGATGTTGATAAATCCCTGGAATTCGATAGTAAATGTATATTGCTAGCCCAGTCTGTTAAATTCTCAAACTGCTCCTACTGGTCTTTATTAATAAATACAAAGAAAATGAAAAGGCAAGCTCCAGATCAACAGCTGCATAGCAGGTTCTAGGGCATTGTTAATTTGCTCAAGTTTCCAAAGCACATCTGGAACAGCAGCTGCAAGGGGAGTCACCATCTAAAGAATTTAAGATAATCCACTATCACTCTTCAGTGTCTATTTTAATCACAGGACAAATAGAATGGGATTGTGGTGGAGATCATACCACATATTTATCTTGATGATAGCTTGGGAATTCTGCAATCCCTTCAGGAATGCTGTGTTGCTTTTGGTTAATGAATTTTAGGAGGAAATGGTTCAAGGGGCTTCTATTTGCACTTAACTATGGTGATAATCTCACTCTATATGTCAGAAACCTGTGGATTTGGAGAATCTGACAAAGTTTCTGAGACTGTCTATTTGAATTATGCATTTTAGAATTGGGCAAATAGGTATAAATTGGATTCAGGCAGCCACTAGGTAAACACCGAGACAGATTTGAGCTAAAACTCCATTGATCATCTTACCTGCATAGACCCTTACTCTGATTGTTATATATCATATAGGATTTGTTCCATATTACATGCCTTTTTGATTAATAAGCTTTTCAGGAATTAGCATTAATTTAGAACCAATAATCTCACAGGAATCTGATTATTTCCTGAGTCACTCTGGAAAGAACCCTAGGTCCCTTTGGGGAAGGTTAGAAGAAAGATTAGAATTACAGTTTATTTTTTGACCTGGTATTGTGGTCTTTCCTCAAGGGGATTTGTCCCCTTTATTCAAGGGGATCTGGGTCTACAAACCGATTCAAGTCTGAGAATTGCTTATGAGGCCATGACTGTTTTAGTGATTCAGTTCATACTTTTTTGTTCACTAGACATAGGTCTTTCTGATTGTACAAATCAAATAAAAGCTTAGCAAGATTTGGGGTATAGCTCAGTGGTAGAGTACTTGCCTATCATATGTCTAGAGACTCTGTGTTCAATTCCCCAGTACTGTGAAAATTTAAAAAAAAAATAAATGAAAAGACCTGAGGATGTAGCTCTGTGGTAAAAGTGCCCCTGGGTTCAATTGCCAGTACAATAAATAAATAAATGTGTGTGTGTGTGTGTGAGAGAGAGAGAGAGAGAGAGAGAGAGCGAGAGAGAGAGAATTTAGTAGACTGGTCCATCTCATTCTTTTCTAGGTATATAGTGACAACCAGGCTACTCCATAGATCTTTGTGAATCAGTCTATTCTGATCACTGTCTATTATGGTAACCACAACTGTCCATTATGGTAACCACAACCACCTTGTTTCTGGCAATTGAGTAATTCCCCTTGATGCCTCATTGCATTTACAAATGTTAGTTTGATGGTAGCATTCTCCCCTGTAATTTCTGACCTATAGAGTAACCACAGAACTCTTAAGTGTGGGGACAAGTGCATGGAGTACCGAGTACATGGCATATATTAAGGGCGTATGAGTGGCAGGCCTCTCCCCTTGTGCTAGGAGGGTGAGCTGCAGGCAGCTAACCCCTTAAGCACAACCCTGGGCGTGAGGTCATGTGTTGCAGTCCCGGCACTTGCTCCATGTCCCACTCCTTGATTGGTCGCTGCAAGGACAGTTAGCAGGAATTGCATTGGTGGCTGCCTGTAATCTGCTTAGCTAGTGCCTGAGTATATATACATGGTAAATGCACAATAAAATCAGACCTGCTTCCTGCTTGGTCTCTGGAGGTCTTGATTAGATCTCCGCAGCCACACTCTCCTCTACCCTGTTCCATGGACCTCCCTGGACGAGAGAGAGCTCACACACCTAAGGATATGGGGGGATTGCTCAAAATTAATTTCTCCCAGCTAGAAAGAAAGGTGTATCCTCTGCAGCCTTACATGATGAAAGAACAGTTCTTGTTTAATAAATACACTTTATCAATCCAATATTCCTAAACCTTTGAATACCTCTACAGTATGCCAAGACAGTTCAGCATTTCAACTTACATAATACAGGCCATCTTTGAATTCTTATTTCTGTCAAACAAAGCCTTTCCTAACTCCTTCAGCTAGGAATTATAAATCCAGAATTTCTATTTAGTTGGCTCAAATCAACAAATCCATCCTCATCTGATTATACACTATTTCTACCTTGATCCCACTTAGTATCTATTAAATTGGAAATATCCCATTGGGATAGGTCCTGGGGAAAATCAATACTGTCTTTTAAGCTGACTACCCCCAGGAAAATGAGTTTCTTCAGGTAAGTCGCATTTTCCTCCTCAGGCAAGGGTGGAAGGGCTGCTTCAACTAGAAAAAAATAATTACAATTTTAGGGGTTGAGGTCCACAGCTTCACTGAGAGGTGCTCTTATTTCCCTATATAAATCTTAAGGTTCCAGTTTCTTCTAAATCAATGTGGTAGTATTAACAGGGAAAACTTTGTCAGTAGCATTATCTTTTCAAAATGTTAGTGCATTTGATGTGTGTATGTAAAATTCTGGTATTGGGGAATGAACCCAGGAAAACTTTATCACTGAGCTACATGTCCAGTCCTTTCTATTTTTTATTTTGAGACATGGTCTGCTAAATTGCTCAGGCTGGCATGGAATTTGTGATCTTTGTGCCTCAGGCTCTTGAATTCCTAGGATTATAGGAATGTGTCTTTCAAATATTTTGTGATTTTCAAATATTTTGTTAAGAAATTTTGCATCTATGTTCACAAAAATTACTGTGTATGCTTTCAGTGTTGCGGTTTTTTCACTGCTTTGTTGTACCTGTATCTTCTCTTTCATTCTAGCTATGGTAATTTTTATCCCTTCATTTGTCCTTAATTGGAGTTTTATCACTTTTGTGAATTTTTTAAATTTAACTTTTGCTTTCATTGTTTTTCTGTGTATCTCATTGTTTTTCATTTTCATTAACTCCTCTGTCCCCTTCCACCTACTTACTTTCATCTCAATTTGTTCTTCTTTTGCTGGTTTGCTAAAGTATAAAATATCATTGTTAAAGCTTTTACTTTCTGTACTAGCACAAGACTTGAAACCTATAAACTTGCACTGTACTTTTAGTCTCAGAAATGTTGATATGATGTATTTAAATTTCCATCTGATTCAAAATATTTGCCATTTTTAGTTGTAATATGTTCTTTGACCCGTATGCTGTTTAAAAGTGAGTTGTTTTAAGTACCAGATACTCTAGACTTTTCTTGATGTTTTATTTTTGTTTAATTTCTGAATTAATATTATCTTGGTTCGAGAACTATTCTGTAAAACTTAAAAAATTTTGAGACTTGTTTGATAGTCCACTGTATTCTTGGTAAGAATATTCTATTTGCACTTAAAATAATATTTTTTTTATCAATTCTAGGTATATTTTTGACCAAGGTAATTGATAGTATTTGTCAGATCATTTCTTTTAAGGTTGAATTTATTTTTAGTCATTTTATAAAATGTTTCAAGATCAGTGCTAAAATTTCCAACCATGATTTTGGACTTTTCTCCCCTCAACTCTTAGACATTTTGTTATATGAATCTTTCATAATCAAGCACATGTGAAAGAAATAAATTTTAACTATTGCTAGTATATTGTCACTTTTATCATTGAGTGCTATTCTTTGTCTCTAGTAATACTTTTTGTCTTGATGTTTGATATGTGCATACACACATAGACACACATACACCTTATAATTTGCATGGTATTTCATTTCCCATCTGTATAAGTTCTTCTATGTGTGTCATTATGTATAAATCTTGTGCCAAATAGACAAAAATATAATTGTTTCTTATTTTTATCTCATCCAATAATCTCTGCTTTTATACTGAAGTCCATTGACATTTAATAAAATTTTGGTACAGATTTATCTAGGCCACCATTTCCTGCTTGTCTTTCTGTTCTCTACCTCATTAATTTCTTCTCTCCTCTCTCTATTTTCCTTCTTGTGATTGTGTATTTTGTATTACTTTGTTATACTTTCTATGTTGTTCAGCTGTGAAACTAAGTTTTATATAGTACTTTCATTTGTTGTTGTTGTTTTTGTGCCAGGGATTGAATCCAGGGGTGTTAATTACCGAGACACATTCCCAGCCCTTTTTAACATGTTATTTACAGACAGAGTCTCATTAAGTTGCTTAGGGCCTCACTAAGTTGCTGAGGCTGGCTTTGAACAAGCAATCCTCCTGCCTCAGCATTACCTGCATGGCAAACGGCAACAGGCTCATACTTTCATTTTTAATTATAACTGTGCTTAGTGGTAAGAAATTTTCTCTAATTTCTATATTGATTTGTAAGGTTCTGATTTATATTTTAATTATTATTTTAAAATTTTTACATTTCTCTCTTTACTCCTATTAATAGGAATCTTTTTAAATTTCCATGTGAGTCTTTGTCTTATGAATTTGTTTATAATTACTAGTTTCATTGCATTGAAACCATCAAGTGCTCGTTGTAATATTTCTTCTTTATAAAACTTACTGCTATTTTTTATGACTTATCCTATGACAATCTTTTGTGAATGTTCTACCTCTTCTTGACAAGTATACTCTCTGAAGGAGTTACATTTTGCATTTATTCTTAATATTTATGACATTTAGGTTTCTAAATTTTGACTTATTTTTTTTTTGTTCCCTTGATCTGTCTTGTACTGAGAGCAGGATTTTAAAGTATCCTGTAATGAGTATCTTCTGTATTAATGCATTTGTGTCTTCTATTCACTGTGATTTTTATACATTTATCTTTGTGTTGTTATCTTCACTGTGAGCTTGGTTGTAGAACTGAAAATTTTCCTCTGTTAAGCTTAGGGATTTTTTTACTTAAATACTATTTTATGTAACATAGGCTTTTATCTATATAGGATATTTTGAATTGAAAATTATTGTATGTAACCTAGGTTTATCCCCCTTGCATTTTTATTGTTTTCATTTCCCCAGTACGCCCTTGTTCATATTCTTTTTATCATTCTCAGTTTTAGGCATGTCTTTTGCATCCAGTGAGCATTTGGGCTTTGTTTGATGATCTGAAGTGAATGTCTTTTTGCAGATAGGCTAAAACATCCATGATAATGAATCTGACTGATGATTTTGATGTCCACTGTCACATTTTATAATTATCTACATTATGTTACAATTGCTGTTTCTCTCTCTGAAATTCCTCTATTTATTGTTTTTGTGTTTTAAGAATTATGTCCTACTTTCTTCTTTCCCTTTTCATTATTTCCAAGTAATAGAACATGTGACATTTGTGCATATTCCTTTCTAAATTTAGAGCAACAATATTTATAAATGTTCATATTCATTTCATTGAGGTTTTCCCAGTAATTTGTTTTCTGAGTTTGTTTTTGTACCAGGGATCGAATCCAGGGGTATAAACTACTAAGCCACAGGAGTTTCTTCAAGAAAAACTTGTGATTACATGAATTTATAAATCCTTGTATCCTTAAAACTACTTATCCATGGTCATAATACTTGGAGATTATTTGGTTGAATATAAAATCTTCAATTTATACTCTCTGTTATAGAGTATATTAAAAATGCTGCCCCAAGATTGCTTTATTTTAGATGTAGTTTTTGAAGATCTGATGATATTTTAATGCTTTTGTCCTCATTGTTTCTTTGACTTCTTTCCTTGAAACCATGAAATGATTTTATCTTCAAAGTCTAATAACTTTACTCATCTATGGCTTAGCTTTTATTGTTCCAAATGAATGTTCAGAGGTACCAGTAGATTCAGGTTGACTTCTGAATACAATTATTGTAATATATTTTTTAAATATTAATTACTGTTGCTTTATTCCTTTTAATTTTGTGTTTTCCAGTGACTCCAATAATGAATGGAATCTCTGCTACACTTCCATTTATGTCACTCTTATCTGATCTTATTTTAAAGCTTTATCTCATTTTCATTCTCAAAGCTATTTTCCTTCTTATATTCATGCCTATCATTATATTTTCATTTGAGTCTATTCCCTTTTGTGAAATTGTGACTTACTTTTCATTTAGGAGACAACTTTGTATTTTTTTAATTTTATTCATCTTCTGAGCTTAATTATCTGTATTTTCATTTCTATATGTAATTATCCATTTTTGTTCTTTTTTCATTTTTAAATTAAAAAATTATTTTTAATGAATGGTAATGGTAAATAATAGTGGGATTCATTTTGACATATGTATAAGTGCATATTTTGTTATGTAGATACCTGGAAAACTGTTTATTCACAAGTATTTGAATATATTTTATTCCATTTGTATGTGTCCTTATTGTATTTTATTCTGAACCATAATTATTTTACTGTGAGGAGAATTAATTGACATTATTTGATTTTTAATAAGAACTCTAATATTTATTGAGTTGTCCCCCCCCCCCCCCCCGCTTTTGGTGGGGGATGGAATTTTTTTACTAGCTACAGGATTCCTAGTACAATGGCTCCCTCTTCTGTCAGTATAGCAAATTACAGGTATATAGTGGATGTGTTTTAATAGTTTATGGGAGGTGCTGTGGTGTTTCCAGAGCTTTCTTTTCTTTGCCTCTTAGGATATCAAAATGTTCCCTTTTACTTCTTGTGCCCTTTAATACATAAACAACAACAGATGTTTTTATTGTACTTTTAAGCTTTGTCTTTCCTAAAAATGATGCCTTTCAAAGACTGACTTTTAAGTTGCTTTTTTCTATTCTGTGCCCTATAATCCACTAGGAAACATTTTTGAGTTTGTGCCCACAATTGTGGTAAAAATACTATTTCTGGAAGTTATCTTAAATGGGCTTTAAGTACATGGTTAGTTTTATCATTATTTTTGTTTATATTGCTTCAAGAAATGTTAGTATTTGCCAGACATCTGATATGACTTTTGCTTATGTCACTACCCTTCAGTCTTTTTTTCTGATATGCATAGTTGTTGATATATTTTAACTATAACAGGTTTTGAGCTGTGATAGGTCACTTTTTCATATGTCTTCCTGGTTTCATCTTTGACCCATGATGACACAGAACAATTCCTTTATATTAATGCTTATGATTGTTTCTTTGTTATTGATTTCCATCTTAATTTCTCTGTTGTTAAAAAACATGTTCTCTGTGGTTAAATATGTGTACTTGTTGAGATGTTCTTTATGGCAAAGATGTAGTCACCCTTTCTAAATATTTGATATGTGCTTAATGAATATGAATCTTAAAGTTCATAGTTGTGGTGTTGCCTGCCTAAATTTTGGAAATAAGAATTTTAATTTCTGATATATTTTTCTGACATTTTGGCTACAACTTTTTGTTTGTTTTAACAATAATTGAAATGGAACTATCCAAAATTTTTATTATTTTTTGAGTTTTTTTTTATTTTTCATTATGATTATGTTATACAATTAGCGGCACACAGACTTACATATTATTAGTAAATTTAATATTTTATCAAGTGAAATAACTTTTAATATACTCTCCAGCTTAAAGTCTATTTTTTTTGTAATCTACTTTTACCGTCAAGACTTTGCTGTAAATATTTTTTGCTATCATCATTTTGATAGCACATTTCTTATTATTCCTTTATTATTTAATTTGTCTAAGATTTTTTAGATGAGCCAATTATGAAAGGCTTTAGTTGTTTTAAATAAAACATGACAACGATTTTGGTCTTAAACTTGGGCATTAGTTGATTACATTTAATTACTAATCTTCTACTTTTGAATCTACCATCTTGACTTTTTTCTTTCCCTTATAATGTTTTTGATTGATCATTGTTTAGTAACTTAAATTTCAGTCTTTGTTTTTAATATTAGGTAATGTTAACTTTTAATGGTTAAATAATGACATTTTCAAAATTTAAAACTAATCAAATTATGTTTAAACTTTTCCCCAGATACTTAGAAGAATTTGATCTGTTATATTCTCCTTTTACATCTTATCATTATCTGGATTCTAAAGTTTTTTTTGCCACATCAGACATGTTTATTGCTTATGTTTATTACATTTCTCCCTAATCTAAGACCTTTATTTTTGCCTCTAATGTACATCTTGTAGAATTCCTTTTGATCAAAATTTGTTGGCAAATACTATAATGAAGAATCTAACTCCAGTTTTTCTTTTGTTTGCCTGGTGACAGCTTTTTTACTCCTGCTTGCTGATAATAAAACCTGCCACAGTCTGGCTTGGCACAAATAACCGGGAGGTCAAGCCACTTGTAGATTCAAGCAGAAACGAACTTTATTTTCAAACTCAGGCGAACACCACCCATGCAACCCTCCAGGAACTCTGCACGAGCTCAACCGGAACTCGACCAACCCATGTGAACTCTCTAGGAACTCTGCGAGAGCTCAACCGGAACTCAAGGGGAACTCAGCGAGAACTCAAAAATAGCGGGCACCCGAGGCAGCAGGAACCGCCTCTTCTGGCAAAATGCCAGGCACCATCTTGACCTGGCTGTGGCTCTCAACAAAACCCAGGTTCTGCCTTCGTTGAAAGTGGTATATGCTCAAACAATACATGGAAACATTTACCCAGGCCCTAAACACTCACATTAATAGAACCTCATGCCAGTCTTCTTTCCTTGGTTTCTTAAGATATCTTCAGACTAGTTTTGTATACCTGCTCTCCTCTCCCCAGAAAAAAATCTCATTATGTAAATAATAAATCTCTTCAGACTATATTGGTGTGTGGCATCATCAGTCTTTGCATATAAACCAACTTTTATATAGGGGTCCATTTGCTTGGAGATGTGGACACAATGTGAATGTGGTTATCCCTTCCTTCCCCCGTCTCCTTCCTCCTTCTTCTTATTTTCTGGTCTGAAAATGTCTTTATTTTGCTCTAATCCTTTTATGATAGGTTTGGATATAGAATTTTTGTAGTTCTTCTTCTTTCAGGATATAATTCTGCTATTCCCTTTTCCCATTTGTTTGGTTGTTATATAACTTTCTGCCACGCGACCAGCGCTGGCTTCATAAAAAAAAAGTTTGATTCATGAGTAAGTGCTAGGGAGTTCTAAATTAAAGAGATAAGATTCTAATTACCTTTAATACCAGCTCCAGGACGGCTCCTCCTAGCTCCTGCCTCCAGCCACCTAATGCTGTAGTGAGATTTACTGAAGAGGCTAGCGAGAAAGAGAGAGAGAACACGCCAGGGAGTGGATTTTATTGGGGAACAAAAAACTCAAGGGAAAATCCCATCCAATGAAGGTTAAGGAGGGCAGCATCCCAAGGTCAGGGGCGACGATTGGGTCTTCGGGGCAGTGGCCAGACATGCCTCTGCACGGACAAGCCCTCGGACCTGGGAAAGGGTGAGTAAAGCTCTAACACAGTGGTGTCTAAGCGCCTCTCACCCAGCCAGGGAGGTAACTCAAATCACGTGTGAGGATGGCCTCCCAAATATTCCCCCTTTTTCCTTTTAAAAAGCAGGCAATGATTTATTCTCTTGAGTCTCTGCACTCTTGCTCTGAAGACTTGCCATCCTATAATTACAACACAAAAAAGAATTAACAGCAAAGAGAAAAATCCAATAATGTACCAGACCGAGTGTTTAAGAATATTTCCAGGGTTAAATCCATTTAATTCCTTCAATATTTGATTAGCCAAAGAAGAAGGATCCGAAAAATCAGCTCCATTATTTTGAATATCTTGGATATGATTATGGAGTTCCAAAAGATCCAAGCTATTATTATTATTTTGCCAAATACCCAACAAATGGTTCTTAACCTTCTCCCAGTCCCAGTGAGAAGCATTGTACTTGGCAGCTGTAACACACACATATTTATTTATAACTTGCGCGGCATTTAAGCCTTTCTTTAAACTTTAAAGCCGAAAGTCCATTACCTATATTTATAAGTCGCCTCTAAGGCGTTTAACTTAGTCTCAATCCTTTCATCAATATTTACTTGATTGTGCAGAATCTTGGAAGTATTTTGGGCTAAATTATTAAGAAATTTTGCATGTTGAATATTTTGAGATAAAGTTATTGAGGCTCTGACAGTGGATGCAATGAAAGAAACCAAAGCCATAACTCCCACAATTATAATTCCAATGGCACGTCTAGGTCTTGCTAGCTGGGTATGAATTTGCTGTAAGAATTGAAAACCAGCATCAGTGTACCATGGCTCTGAAATATTAGAAGGCAATAAAACAAAAGAGGGCTGATGAAGTACCAGCACTCCTTTTCCTCTATTATATCTAGTAATTCAATTGGTTAGGTTACATTTATTACATGTTACAACATATCTGTCATCTATCCATTTAACTTTTACATTTCCAATGATTAAAACATAAGGAGATTGGACACAGGCTCGTAAGCCATAGCAAGATCCCTCCTTACAACTCTTGACAACAGATTTTGGTAAAGGGTTGTCTGTGAAATGTAAGAATTCTGAGGCAGCAATTAAGCGCCAAACATCTTTTTGAATACCATCCTCACTGTAAGTCAAAATATTACTAACAAATCCTGCAGGTGTCATAGCAAAATTTTTTCATAATTGTCTTTTATCAATTTTTGGAGACCAGTCTAAAATATACCCACCACCTTTAGACACCTTATGTTGTACTGGGAAAGTATTTACACAATCTATCCATCTAGGAAAGGTGCCAATCTCAATAGTAGAACTATTTGGACAGTGAGGTATTTGTGTGGAGGTTTTGCAGAAATGACTGGTTTGTTGTGGGAAAGTCCCATTTTGATCACTGATCTAGTATAAGGTTTTCTGTCTCCATAAATAGTATGATTAGTCAGTCTAGGTCTACCAATCCCTGTCTTTTCCTCAAATGATACTCTCAGACAACCAGCATGTTTATCATGGGATCAACACAAAGGTAATTGGGCACTGTAGCCAGAATAATTAAATCTAGTCACATGATTGGGAGTAATATGAGTATCTGTAAATCCTCCCATCATGAATGAGCCATTAGTAAACACTGGAATAGATTCTCTAGTCCACACAGCTGGATGTACCATGGGTGGATCTGGGAAATATGTCCAGTAAGTGTCTGCTCGAATCCTTTTTACCTGACAGCCCAGCAGGGCAATCACTGTAGCTACCATCATCAATGGAGTCTTATTTCTTCCTAGGAGTCAAATTATTCACGAAGCGTGTGTTGTCAGCTTCTTCACATCTTCCCATGAGATCAGCTTTCCAGCTGGGTCATGTTGGTTCCTCTTCATTCTTCTTAATATCTCTTCCTTTTTAGTGGAGGCTTCTCCGAGTCGATTTTCAGTTGCTTGAATCTCAGTTCTATCTCTTCCATGTCTGATTGCGCGTTCCGGCACCCAGATAGAATGGAAAGCACCTTCTGGAAAAATACAAGCATGACCTCTGCCTGACATAATCACTGGATCTGGGCCTTTCCATTGACCAGTCTGTAAGTATTTCCACAAAACTCTGCCTAAAGGGCTGTTGTTGTGGAAGACATATGTCTCTCAGCTGCAGTGTGACCTTCTGCGTCACAATTTTAAAAATTTAAAAAGAAACATGGCATAAACCTATTCCCCCCTTTTTATTTTTGTAATAGAAGCTTAATAGATAAATGAGCTCATTCCACAATGACTTGATCTTGGAGGTTATAAGGAATTCCTGTTTTATGGTCAATTTGAAACTCTTGGCAAAATTGTTGAGAAGAATAGCTTACATAAGCTGGTGCATTATCTGTTTTAATCTGTAAAGGACATCCTAACACAGCAAAGGCTTCTAGGCAATGAGAAATTACATGTTGAGTATTTTCCTTTGTACGTGCTGTGGCAAAAATAAATCTGGAATGTGTATCAACTATTATATGTACATAACATTATTTACCAAATTGAGGAATATGAATTACATCCATTTGTCATATTTGATTTGGTTTTAATCCACGGGGATTTACTCCTGATGGCAGAGGTGGAGTGTGAATAACAGACGTAGGGCAGTGACTTACAATTTGACAAGCTTGTTGTTTGGTAATATTAAATTTTTTATGTAATCTAGAAGCATTTGATTATGCAAGGAATGTGAAGCTTGTGCACATCATATGGAGACATCTGTTGACAAACAGCTATTAATTTATCAATCTTGTCATTACCTGAAGTTAAAGGTCTTGGAAGATTAGTGTGAGCTGGTATGTGTCCTATGAAACATGGGTATTTTTGCATTTGCACTGCCTTTTGTAGATTATGAAATAATTTAAATAGCTCTTGTGATGAAGTATATCAATATTTTTGGTAACTCCAACTGCATATAAGCTGTCAGAATAAATATTAATAGGCTTATTTGTAAAGTAATTTAAGGCACAAATGAGAGCTTGTAGCTCTGCTCTTTGGGCAGAAGTATATGAGGTTTGTATTACCTCTATGTGAACATGGCTATAAAAACCTGCTTTACCTGAGCTTGAGCCATCAGTGAACACTAATAGGGCTCCATTTATGGGCTGGGCATGTACAATCTTCGGAAAAATAAGTGGTGTTGTTGATGCAAATTGAATAATTTTATCATGAGGGTAATGACTTTCTGTCTGACCAGAAAAATCAGCAAAAGCTATTTGCCATAAACTAGAAGCTTGAAAAAACCAATTATTTTGTTGAACAGAAAATGGAATAATTATAATATCAGGTTTAGATCTAATTAATTGTAAAACTCTTGTTCTACCTTTGATTACTAATTGAGCAATAGAGTCATGAAAAGTAATTAATGTCTTATGTGGAGAGTAGGCTAAATGAATCCACTCAATAACTCCTAATCTTTGCCATATAGCTCCCATTGGGGTATGTACAGTTGGAAATATTAATAAATATATTAGTTTTTAGGATTAATTTTAGTAAGCTGTATATTTTTAATTGCACTTTCAACCTTTTTTAAAGTTGTTCTAGCCTCTATTGTCAGCTGATGTGGAGAGGTTGGAGAAGGATCTCCTTGCAATATCTGAAATAAAGGACTTAAATCAGAAGTAGTCAGTTTTAAGGATAACCTCAGCCAATTGATATATCCTAATTATTTTTGAAAGTCATTAATGGTATGTAATTCCTTAACTTTTATCTGTAGATTTTTGAGGACAGGTTGCACGTCCCAGAATTATCTGACCTAAATATTGAAAGCGAGGCATCTTTTGTATCTTTTGAGGGGCAATGCACAAACCCTTTGCTGTAACTGAAGCCTCTGAGTAAAAATTTCTGAAAGTACTTCTGGATTAGCATGAGCCAATAATATACCATCCATAAAATGAATAATATATGCATCAGGAAATTTATCTCTTATAGGAGCTATCGCTTGACCCATAAATTTTTGACATAAAGTAGGACTATTATGCATACCTTGAGGAAAAACCTCCCAGCAATATCTTTTAACAGGTTCTTTAAAATTAATTGCTGGGACACTGGAAGCAAATTTTTCATAATTCTCAGGATGTAACCTTATTGAGAAAAAACAATCTTTTAGATCTATTACCATTAAGCTATAGTTAAAGGAATTGCTGTGGGGGAAGGAAATCTGGGCTGCAATGATCCCATAGGCTGAATTGCATGGTTTATTTCCCTTAAATCCTGTAGTAACCTCCAATTACCTGACTTTTTCTTAATAATAAAAATGGGGGTGTTCCAAGGACTAAGTGTTGATTCTATATGACCAGCCTGAAGTTGTTCCTCAACTAACATATGAATTATCTTAAGTTTTTCCCTTGAGATGGGCCACTGAGAAATTCATATAGGCTCTTCTGTGAGCCAGGTGATCTATTCTGCTGTCTTTTGGATCCGGGAGATACTCAGGGCCTCTAGTAAAAATTTTGGTTTGGAGTATTTACTAATCTCTGTTGAGGAGACTGGTTTGTAAGCAGATACTCTCTCTGATAAGTTCCCTCATTATCTCCAGGAAGAAGCCCTTGATTAATTTCCTCAAATGATCTCATAGAATTTGGAGTTACTAATAATAATCCTATTTTGTTTAATATATCTTTTCCCCATAGGTTTACTGGTAAGGCCTCTAACACATAAGGTTTAAAAACTCCACTGTTCCCATCAGGATCCTCCCAATGGAGATAATTTGCACTTTGAGGAGGCTGTGAGATTTGTCCAATTCCCTTTAAGTTAGCTGGTGCTATATATAAGGGCCAATTTTTAGGCCAGAAGTGACTGGACAGGACTGAAATATCAGCTCCAGTGTCCACTACACCTTTGAACTTTTTATGATTAATTTTAAGTTCCAGTAGGGGGCGCTCCTGCCACACTAACAGTACATTCTGTCTGGCGGTTTGGAAACTGAATTTACTTGTGGGTGTCCATCAGAATTCCAGGGTAATAAAATTAATTGAGCAAATGTATTTTTTGGAGTAAGCAGAAGGGCATAATTTGATTTTACAGTAACATTTAATTTTCCTTCAAAATAAGAATCTATTACTCCAGGTATTACCTCGATGGCCCCTTTTAAGTTGTTACGTCCCAAAATTAACTCTATATTTTTTCTAGGGAGTGGCCCAAAAATCCCAGTAGGGATTTGTTGTGGCCCTAATTCAGGATTTAATTCAATTGTCATTGAGGGTCGTAAAGAAACTGCGATTTTCACTCCCGTAAAAATGGCGGCTCCCTGTGGTTGGTGGTGATGACGTTAAATTCCGAGACCTTCCTTCTAGTTCCACCTCCCCCCCTTTTTTTTTTTTTTTTTGGCCTGGGAGTGGCCTACCGCAAGTTTTTCCTCTTCCTACCAGGTGGAAGTGAGGGCAAGAAGGTGGGCTGATCAGAGCCATCTTGGTCCGCCACTTGGTCTTCAACCCTGTAATATCTACTACCAACAGCAGAGGGAGCCCTGGGCTTAAAATTAGGAGCATTACAATTTCCCGGCTAATGGCCACTTCTCCCACAATGAAAACATCTCCTGCAGGGTCTGCATACTAATTCTTGGGGCTGCAAAATTTGTTTTAAAGCGGTGGCAAGCGTAATTGTTTGTAAATGGGCTAGATCGATATCAGAACACAAGCGAATAAATTCTGAAACTGTGCCCTTTTTTCTATGGGGTCTGAGAACATCCTGACACATTTATTTGCATTTTCAAATGCCAATTGCATAACAATAAACTCACAAGCACCCAGATTGCCAATGGAACGGTTTGTGGTTTGATCATACACTGCAAATTCATAATTTAGCTGCCTTTCCAAATCAATAAATTCACCCGTTCCTAAAAACATCTCCATGGGTGTTTGGAGATCTTGCCTCCGATTCCTTTCTGCTTGCTCGGAACAAAAATCTGTCCAGTATGATCTCCAATGTAGAACCCCCCGCCCCACTCAAGCAAGCCCTAGTAATGGAAATCCAGTCACTCGGTGGGAGTGGTTGAGAGCAAATAGTCTCAAGCAAGCTCTGCAGGAATGGTGAATTTGGGCCGTAGACCTCGCAGGTGTTTTTTAACTCTTTAATAGTTTTAAAAGGAATTACAGCATGGACACGAACACGTTGGTCTTGATGGTTAAACTGTTCAAAAACTGAAGAGCTGAAAATCACTTGTATTCTCTCCAGCTTCCTGTGCCTTTCTAATTCCTCGCTGGAACGGAGTAAGGAAAGTCATTGCCAGCTCAGAGTATCTGTTAAAATTTGTCCTTTTAACAGATAATGGTCGAATTCGAATGGCCGGGGCAGGTGCTGTTAAGCACAGCCTGTTGAAGTTCCCTGGTAAATCCTGGATTTCATTGTCTGATTCCTCTCCCTCAGACTGAGATTCCTCCATAGATTCTTCCTTGTTGCCACGTTGAATCTGAGCTTGTAAGTTACATGGAGAAGAAGGACTTTCTATCTCTCTATGAATCTCTTTCCCGATTTTCCTCTCCAGGAGAAGGACCTCCTATCCCCCGGAGGCCTCCTCTCTATGATCTTCCTCCAGATTACTCTGGTTTGGTTCAGGGAAGGCTAAGTTTTTTACTTTTGGTTTTGCCCCAAGGTTTTTTTGTTTGAATATAATTTTTAGCAGGCTTAGAGGAAAAGAGATTTCCTTCGCCTCAGGCAATTTTTCCATTTGAATAGACTTAATGGCTCTCTGAATACTTTTCAATAGATTTTCATGGGGCCACGGACTATGGCCCATGTAATCAAAAAGACAGATCTCTAATGCAGTCCAAACCTTTTGTATATTTTCAAAGTTTCCAGGTAATTCATTAGAAAGGCAAATTTTATGTAATTTCCTTCCTAATTTGTCCCATGTATGTAAATTTGGTGAATCTTGGTCACAAAACCAAGGACAAAATTCACCTACAAACTTTAAGAATTGTAGCAACTGAGTCTTTTTAACTTGCTTTCACTTCTGATTAATTATTGTCTCTAAAATAGTCAAATACATGTCTTCATCAGTAGAAGTTGAATTCCCCATTATTAAAATTTTTCAACGTCCCTTGGCTCCAAAAACTGCCTGGTACTTCCGTGATCCGAAAAATGTCACAAATTCTGTATTTCTATAGCACGCTTCCTAACTCAACCTAGTCAATTTAACTCAAGGGCCTCACTTCAGGGCAACACTTCTGCCACACGACCAGCACTGGCTTCATGAAAGAAGGTTCCATTCATGAGTTAACGCTAACAAGAGTTCTAAATTAAAGAGACAAGACTCTAATTACCTTTAATACCAGCTCCAGGACGGCTTCTCCTAGCTCCCACCTCCAGCCACCTAATGCAGTAGCAAGGTTTACTGAAGAGGAGAGAGAGAGAGAGAGAGAGAGAGAGAGAGAGAGAGAGAGAGAGAGAGAGAGAGAGAGAGACATGCCAGGGAGTGGACTTTTATTGGGGAACAAAAAATTCAAGGGAAAATCCCATCCAATGAAGGTTAAGGGGAGCAGCATCCCAAGGTCAGGGGCAACTATTGGGTCTTCGGGGCAGTGGCCAGACATGCCTCTGCACGGACAAGCCCTCAGACCTGGGAAAGGGTGGGGAAAGTCCTAACACAGCGGTGTCTAAGCACCTCTCACCCAGCCAGGCAGGTAACTCAAATCACATAGGAGGATGGTCTCCCACATAACTTTAGGCTAAAATAGCCAAAATTAACACCTCCTCATTCTTCACATGCAGGTGAGTGTGGAAGATTTGTCTTTCAATAAGTGGAGTAGATGCAATAAATATAGAAGAATATCAATGCCTTAGGTAGTAAAAGTATGTATATGTATTAGAGTTCTCCAGAGGAACAGAACCAACAAGGTGTGTGTGTATGTGTGTGTGTGTGTGTGTGTGTGCACACGTGCTTGCACACAGGCGTATAAGAGGGATTTTCTGTGTTGGCTTACATAACCACAACCTACAATGGCCATCTGCAGAACAAGAGGGATCAGTGATGCCTCCCCAGTCTGGGGCTAAAAGCCTAAAAACTCTATGGAGAGTCATGGGTCAGAGTCAGCTTTGGGAAGAGTGAAGGAGCTAAAGTCTGATATATTCAGGCAATCCCCTAGAGGGAGGAGTCCCCTCTACCCTAGGTTCGGTGGGAACAGCAGGGAGAAACCCAGGTTAGAGAGGACTCCCACCTAGAAGGAGGACTCCCCTCCACCCAGGGTACGGTGGGAGCCCCCAGCGACACCCAGGTTAGAGGGGACTCCACCCTCAAGGGGTGCAGTGGTGTGGGAAGCTCCCCCCAAAGACAGCCATGTTAGAGGGACCTCCCCCCTGGAGGGGGGAGTACCCTCTACCCTGGGTGCGCTGGTGTACAGAGTTCCCCCCCCCCAGGACAGCCAGGTCAGAGCGACCTCCCCCCTGGAGGGGGGAGTCCCTGTACCCTGGGCGCGGTGGTGTACAGATCGCCCCCCACACCCAGGTCAGAGGGCCCTGCCCCCTGGACCAGGAGTCCCCTCTACCCAGGACGCAGTGATGTACAGAGCTCCCCCCCACACCCAGGTTAGAGGTCCCTACCCCATGGAACAGGGAGTACCCTCTACGCTGGGCGCAGTGCAGTACAGAGCGCCCCTCAACACCCAGGTTAGAGGGCCCTGACCCCTGGAGCGGGCAGTCCCCTCTATCCTGAGCGCGGTGCTATAGAGAGTGCCCCCCGACAACCAGGTTAGAGGGCCAAGCCCACTGGAGCAGGGAGTCCCCTCTACCCTGGGCGCAGTGGTGTACAGAGCGCCACCCTACACACAGGTCAGAGGGCCGTAGTCACTGGAGCAGAGAGTCCTCTCTACCCTGCACATGGTGGTGTACAGATAGCCCACAGACAACCAGGTTAGAGGGCCCTGTCCCCTGGAGCGGGTAGTACCTTCTACCATGGGCGCGGTGGTGTACAAAGCGCTCCTGGATACCCAGGTTAGAGAGCCCGACCCCCTGGAGCAGAGATTCTCCTCTACCCTGGGCGTGGTGGTGTACAGAGTGCCCCCGACACCCAGGTTAGAGGGCCCTGCCCCCTGGAAGGAGGACTCCTCTCTACCCTGGCTGCAGTGGTGTACAGAGCTTTCACAGACACCAGGTTAGAGGGCCCTGCCCCCTGGTACAGGGAGCCCCCTCTACCCTGGGCACGGTGGTGTACAGAGAGCCTCCCGGACACCCAGATTAGAGGGCCCTGCCCCTAGAGAGAGGAGTCCCCTCTACCCTGGGCTCGGTGGTGTACCGAGCGCCCCTTGACATCCAGGTTAGAGTCCCTCACCCCTGGAGCGGGGAGTCCACTCTACCCTGGAAGCAGTGGTGAAGAGACCACCCACTGACACCCAGGTTAGAAGGCTCTTGCCCTGCAGCAGAGAGTCCCCTATACCCTGGGTGCAGTGGTATACAGATCGCCACCCCCCATAGAGTGTCCCCTCTAGCCTGGGTGCCTTGGTGGTATCAGAGCTCTCCCCGACACCCAGGTGAGAGGGGCCTCCTCGCTCCTAGAGGGGGAAGTGCCCCTCTACCCTTGGTGCCATGATAGTGTCCGAGATATCCCCGACAACCAGAGAAGAGGGGCCTCCCCCCTAGAAGGGGAAGTGACCCTCTAAAGGGGGTACCGTGGTGGTGTCGGAGCTCCCCCCCAAACCCAGGGTAGAGGGGCCACCCCATAGAGGGGGGAGTGTCCCTTGACCCTGGGTGCCCTGGTGGTGTCGTTGCTCCCCCCCCCCCCCCGACACCCAGGGTAGAGGGGTCTCCCCCCTAGAGAGGATAGTGCCCCTCTACCTAGGGTGCCTTGGTGGTGTCTGAGCTCCCCCCGACACCCAGGGTAGAGAGGCCTCCCCGTTAGAGTGGGGAGTGCCCCTCTACCCTGGGTGCCCTGGTGGTGTCGGAGCTCCCCTGGACACCCAGGGTAGAATGGCCTCCCCCATTGAGGGGAGACTGCCTTCTACCCTGGGTTCCATGGTGGTATTAGAACTCCCCCCCCCCGACACCCCTCTAACCTGGGTGTTGGGTGTAGCTAACATACCACTAAGGCACCCAGGGTAGAAGGCACTCCCCCCTCGAGGGGGGAGGCCCCTCTATCCTGGGTGTTGGGGGGAGCTCTGACACATTCAGGGCACTCAGGGTCCAGGGGCACTCCCCACTCTAGGGGAGAGGCCCCTCTACCCTGGGTGTTGGGTGTGTTTCCATGGCACCCAGGGTAGAGTGCACTCTCCCCTCTAGAGGGGAGGCCCCTCTAACCTGGGTATCAGAGGGAGCTCCCATACCACCAAGGCACCCAGGGTAGAGGGCACTTCCCCATCAAGGGGGGAGGCCCGTCTACCCTGGGTTTCCGGGGAGCTCCGACACCACCAGGGCACCCAGTGTAGAGGGGCACTTCCCTCTCTAGGGGGGAGGCCCCTCTACCCTGGATGTCCTTGGGAGCTTGGACACTACCATGGCACCCAGGGTAGAGGGGCACTGCCCCCTCTAGGGGGGAGGCCCCTCTGCCCTGGGTGTTGGGGGGAGCTCTGACACCACCAGGACACCAAGGGTAAGGGGCAGTCCTCCCTCTATGAGGGAGGCCTGTACCCTGGGTGTCTGGGGGAGTTCCCCCCGACACACAGGTGAGAGGGGCCTCCCCCCTGGAGCGGGGATTGCCCTCTTCCCCGGATGCCATGTGAGCTCCCCCCCAATACCCAGTTGAGAGGGACCTTCCCCCTCGAGGGGGGAGTGCCCTCTACCACGGGTGCTGTGGGAGGTTCCCCAGACACCCAGGTGAGAGGGGCCTCCCCACCTCGAGGGAGGAGTGCCATCTACCCTGGGGCCGAGGGAGCTCCCCCAAACCCAGGTGCCATGGTGGTATCAGAGCTTTGGAATCCCCCAAACCCAGGTGCCATGGTGGTATCAGAGCTCGCCCAGACACCCGGGTGTGAGGGGCCTCCCCCCCTCTAGGCGGGCTTGCCCTCTACCCTGGGTGCCAAGGGAGCTCCTCTGACACCCAGGTGAGAGGGGCCTCTCCCCTCCAGTGGGGAGTGCCCTCTACCCCGGGTGCCCCCCGACACCCAGGTGTGCAGGGGCCTCCCCACTTGTGGGGGGAGTGCCCTCTACCCTGGTTGCCCAGAGAGCTCCCCCGAATCCAGGATAGAGGGGCCTCCCCCCTAGAGGGGGGAGTGCCCTCTACACTTAATGCCCTGGTGGTATGGGAGCTCTCCCTGACACCCAGGTTAGAGGGGCCTCCCCGCTCAAGGGGGGAGTGCCCTCTACCCTGGGTGCCATCATGGTATTGGAGCTTCCCCAGACACCCAAGTGAGAGAGGCCTCCCACCTCGAGGGTGGATTGCCCTCTACCCCAGGTGCCATGGGGGCTCCCCCGGACACCCAGGTGAGAAGGGCCTCGCCCATCGAG
Source organism: Marmota flaviventris (assembly GCF_047511675.1). Lineage (NCBI taxonomy): Eukaryota > Metazoa > Chordata > Mammalia > Rodentia > Sciuridae > Marmota > Marmota flaviventris. The sequence continues at coordinate 153,598,819 of NC_092499.1, forward strand.
GGGGGAGTGCCCTCTACCACGGGTGCCCATGGAGCTCCCTAGACACCCAGGTTAGAGGGGCCTCCCCTCTTGAGGGGGAAGTGACCTCTATCTTGGGTGCCTTGGTGGTATTGGAGCTCGCCCTGACACCCAGGTAAGAGGGGCCTCCGCCCTTGAGGGGGAGTGCCTTTACCCCAGGTGCTGTTGTATTGGAGCTACCCCAACACTGGGTGAGAGGGGCCTCCCCCTTCGGGGGGAGTGCTCTCTCCCCAGGGTGCCCAGGGAGCTCCCAGGTAGGAGGGGCCTCCCCTCCTAGATAGGGCAGTGCTCTCTACCCTGGGTGCCGTGGTGGTATCGCAGCTCCCCCCGACACCCAGCTTAGAGGGGCCTCCCCCCTCCAGGGGGGAGTGCCCTCTACCCAGGGTGCCGTGGTTGCTCCCCCAACACCCAGGTGAGAGGGGCCTCCCCCCTGGATGGGGAGTACCCCCAACCCGTTTGCCCTGAGAGCTCCCCCCAACACCCCAGTTTGAGGGGCCTCCCCTCTCAAGGGGGTAGTGCCCTCTACCCCAGGTGCCCTTGGAGCTTCCCCTGACACTCAGGTGAGTGGTGCTTCCCCCCTGGAGGGGGAAGGGCCCTCTATCCCGGGTGCCATGGTGGTATCGGAGCTTGCCCTGACACCCGGGTGAGAGGGGCCTCCCCCCTAGATGGGGGAGTGCCCTCTACCCTGGGTGCCGTGGTGGTATCGGAGCTCCCCCCACACCCAGGCCAGCTCATCCATGTCCCACCAGTAACACATCAGTGTGGCCCTCCATGGTGGTGGCCTGCTCATCAAGGATTCTCTTCTTTAGCCAGGCTGTCCCTTTGGGAAGCTCCTTTCCTGAGACATGAACAGGAGTTCTGTTGATTCTGGTGCCATCTTCAGGAGCACCTGGAGCAAGATGGTTTGATGGTAACCAGGTACAGGAATGTGCTGGAAGTCTTGATGGTGCTTCAGCATCATGGAGTTGGGACACGAGGAAGAGAGGAAATAAGCACTATGAACAGCATCGTGGGCTGTGATGGGCAATTCTGGGTACAGCTTCCCAGACTTCAGATCACTTAGCAGGCCCTGTGCAGGGGTGGTGGCTGGTTTGGGATCTTCTAGCAGAGGCTGCTGTGGGACAGGGCACTGCATGGAGGGCATGGGCGTCTCCCCTCATTTTCTGCACTCTCTCCACACAGCTCCCAGCAGCACACAAAGCTCCCTGGTGCTCACTGTCCAGTGACCAGCTCTGGTCACCTTCTTAAGCATCTGGAGGGCCCAGCCACACCTGCTATGAGGGCTGGACCTCACCCTGAGCAGGGAGGGTCCCTTGGCTCTGATGACTCTTCTCTGCCCCAGGTGTGGCCCAGCTCTTTCCATTTATGATACTTGTATTACTTAAAATCTTAAAAAAAAAAGTCCCAGTTGTCACCCACCTTTTATTGGTTAGTAATTCTTATTTAGGCATTTCCTGATCAGACTACAGGTGTGTTTTGCCCCAGGCTGCGTGCAGGCTGACGCGTTATCAGGAGTGTTTATGCGCTCACATGCATATTGGCATGACCTTAAAGTGATATTAGTTGTCCCTTCACCAACCTCTCCAGTTTAGTGAATCCCCCTGGACACTTCAGGCCCCCTTTCCAGTGAATGCAAGACTGTTTTCCTTGATGGCACCTAGGGTTGTTCCTGTCCTGTGGTGGGCTCAAAGTCCCCATGGAAGCCATGTTACTGTGTGTTCTTGGGTCTCTTCCCTAGGTGTGGAGTTGTGGGACTGCATTTGTCACTGTGAGCCCTTCCTGTTGATTTTTTCCACTTAGTTCAAGCGACAGCCCCTGCAGGTGCCTTGGTGCCCTACTACAGTGCTTGGGGGTTTGGAGAAGCACCTCAGAGGCAGGTCAGAGGTCACAAGGACAGATGCCAACCCAGGGCTTCAGGTCCCCAACTCGTTTCCTTCTCTCTGACCACTGCTCCTTGCCTAGCAGAGTGAAACTTCTTTTCTATTCCTTCTACTAAAGCCATGAAGAAATTGAGGCAGGCAAATAATTTTTTAAAAAATATATTTTTTTCTCATTGTGAAAATCTGTTGAATATAGACTTTAATAAAAAAGAAAATGGAAATACTCCTTTCTCCTCCTGCCTACAGACACATTTTGATGTAATTACTGATTAACTAAAGTAGGTGATATGGAGAAATAATGGAGAGCTGGGATTAGTTGAGAAAGACTCTGAAGATTAATGAGATGCAAAGACTCGCATCACTCCTGGCTCAGTGTCTTAATACTTTTCAGGTGCTGATGTTGGTTTTTCCTTAATAAGCAGAACAGTGCAGGAGTGAAAAGGCCCCAGGCTCTGGGCATTGGTAGCAGGTGCAGCACTCAGTGTTTTGATTTTGGCTGAGATTTTTGTGCCTCTGTGTAAAATTTTGTGCCTCTCATCTGAAAATTGGAGCTCTGACTTCTTCCTCACAGATTTGTTCTTAGAATTATGTTAATAAAACCTATGAGACATAAGTGGTGCCCATAGTCCTAGGTGTGCATATGTGTGCTTTGTCCTGATCATTTTCACTTGCATACCCAGCAGCACCTTGAGTGTTTGCTCAACAACTAGCTTTTTAGATAAGGTGCTTTCCACCAGGATACATCAGTGGACATGAGTGTAAAGTCCTTGCTGGACCTCCCTGGACTGAGGGGCACTCTGCCCTGTATCTCCACTCTGTCAGGAGCTGCTCCACACTGGGCCCAGCTCAGCCACTTCAGCCTAATACTTTCAGGATGCAGCAGTCAACCGGCTGACCTGGGACATCCAGGCACCACTGGGTATACTGGTCTCTTGGCTTATCTAGATCAGAAGGCTTCTGGCTTGCAAGGTCCGAGTCTCCTTGTTGGCTCTTCCTTGATGCCTCTTTCTGTCTTTCTGCAAGCAAACCCAGTGGGTCTGCCTTCCCTGGTGGCTCTGTTAGCTCTCTGGATTTGCCCCCTCCACTTTGTACAGGTCCCTTTGTCCTTTCTCATTTTATCACACTCCACTGCTCTTCCTCTGTATATCTGTCTCTTTGTTTCTCTCTTTCTCTTCCTCTCTCTCTTAGGACCATAACTCCTTGTCCTTTGTCGCCCTTTCCTCTTCCTTTCTCCCCATCTCACACTCCTCATCTCCTTCTTGCTCTACTCTTTTACCTTTCTCACCTCCCCTCTCTTCCCTTTCCAAATTATTGATCCATCCACCCATTCATTCATCCATCCTTCCTTCCATCCATTCATGCATCTATCCATCCATCCATCCATCCATCCATCCACCCATTCACCCAGTCATCCATCCATCCATCCACCCAGGGGCCTGACTGAAGTTGACAATCAGTGGAGCCTCCTTCCAGGGCTCCCACTGCTCCCTGCAGTCACCAAGGCCCCAGCCAGTTCACAGCAACTATACAGGGGACTTATTTAAATTTAAATAAAGTTATCACTGCAAGCCTGGGTCTCAGGAGAGCTAAGTATTTCCTCACTGGTGCCCTCAGACCACATTTTAGGTTTAAATTGAATCGATGTCATTTGCTTGCTAGGTGTGTGGCAACTGGTAGTTGTTTTAAATTTTGATTTATCTCAAACTGGATGAGAGTTTTTTCAGACAAGATAGAAATAGTCAACGGGTTAGGCTGAAGTTAGAGGTGTGCTAATAGAGGGCAAGTAGAGAATGCACAGGTGGCTGCTGTTCAGTGTTGCAGCCGAGGTGTGGTGTAAGCAGGGTCACTGACATAGAATGGAGGAGGAAGCAGGCTGGAAGAAGGGAAGAGCAGGTGCTCCGTGCATCCTGCACCTCTGTGGCTCCTTCGCCCAGTCTCTGTGGCAGTCTCTGTCTCTGTGGCCTTGCGGTTCTCTCTCAGTGCTGTGTCACCCTCCCTGTCTCTGTCCAGCTTTGCTAGCCATGCCTGTGGGAGCCTCTGCTCTTCCCCTTTGGCCCAGGTTGGATGTTACTGCCCACTTTACAGAAGAGATGATTGCTCGCTCGGGGATCACCTAGGAAGTCTGCGGTAGCAGACAGATCTGACTGTAAATGGAGGACCCTCCATGTTGACCTGCCACAGGTGTGGGGTCCTCCAGGGAAGGGTGCAGGATCCTGTGTCCATCTCCAGCTGGCAAAGTGAAGCATTTGAGAAACTGAGGACACCACGACTTTGACATTATTTGAAAACTAGGAGCCTTGGGGTGCAGCTCCTGTCTACCCCCAGGACTCAGGGATCAAAGGACACTGACATGGTTGAGCCCTTGGGGTAAGATGATTCTGGTGAGTAGCAGAAACCAGCTAGGACCCGTGGAAGCTGCTCTGCAGGTGAATTCTTGACAAGGACATGACCTGTCCTGGAATCTGAAGGCTGCAAAGGGCCGACCTGCCCTGGAGCTCTGTAGAAGTCTGCTCCCTGCCAGTGTTTCATCGACCTCTCTGCCTCCCTCTTTTGCAACTCTGCTGGAAGAAAATGCCCAGCAACTGCCTTTTAGTTAATGCCTTCCTTTCTGGAAAGGAGTCAGGTGGAGGCTGAGATATCTTCATCCCCATTCTACATGTTTTAAAGAAAGAGGTTCATTGGTCATATCTGGACCAATTGATGGTGACTGGTGGGGGACAAGTCCATTTTGTATAAAGTGGTGACTTGCCACCTTGTCACCATTTCCAAGGTGATGGGATTGAAGAGGTGGGAGGTTTCCAATGGATGGTAACCATGTCACGTTGGGCAGCTTTATCTACATTCAGCATTTGGCATCTTGTTCTACCTTGGGCAGTATGGGAGGCAGTGGGAAGACAGAGTATGGTTCCTGCTGCTGCAGTTTAGAGTTGTGGCTTTAAAGGGTCCAGGGCCCACCCCTTGCATACCCCCTGCCAGTACTAGGCTATTTGTGATGAACTAGCAGCTGCCCTGCTAGTGACCTCTTCTCACACCAGCTAGGGAGACTCACGCCCTCCACTCTTAGCAACTGGAGTGGAAATGCCCACTCTGGACTCTGGTGAGGGAGCTGGGAGCCCCTTTAACAGCTTGACCTTCCCTCCACAGCTGCTGGCTGGGGCGTAGGACAGCATGTAAGAGCTCCTCCTGACCCTCTGTGGGCTGGTATATTTGGAATACCTTTTGTGTCATTCAAGAACTCATAAAGAGCTGAATTTTGAAATCTCTTACTGCATTGTGGATAATAAATTATCTGAATCTAAAAATATGTTGGGGAGGGAAGAAGGACTAGTTTCAGAGTTACATAATGCATAATAGTGGGACTGAAATCTCCTATTTAAACTGAAGCCAGCATATTTACTTCTTTCTGGGTGAAGTTCTCATCCACCTTGCAGCTTTCAAAATGAGCAGTCTAATGTCTGCCACCAGAATGTGGTCAGATTAGATTCCTGCTTAAAGGCCAGTGTTCTTGGGTCAGGGACCTGAGCATGCAGGTGGCCAGATCTCAGGGCTGTGGTCCAGAACCATAGGCTGAGTGAGGAACTGGGGGAGCATACAGAAGCCACATAAGGCCATGGTATGGGTCCCTGGGGACATATGACTGTGCCCATTAAAAATTAATGTTCATATGCATTTAACATCTTTGTAGAGGTTTTAAAATTTAAAGTCTCTATAAATCTATGTTTGATCCTTCAAGCTTTCTTTTGAGTTAGGCAAAGGAGTGGGTTGGCAAGGTTCATTGCATAGGCAAGGAGCTGAGCCAATTTGCAGGGCGGTGGGGTGGTGGCTTCTGTGGCAGATCACCTAGGCTCCTGTCCTGGCTCTGTCGCTTAGCAGAAGTGTGATTCTGGCCAAATCATTGAGTGCTTTTCAGCTTTAGTTCATCATTGTTAAAATGGGGATACAAATGGTAACTTTTCAAAAGTGATGTTTGAGGATGAAGTAAGATGCTGATAAGAACTATTAAAATACATCAGGCACTTAGAAGTTCCCAGGAGTGGGTTTTGGTGCTTTATCAGGTATTGATATGTATCATTCTGTGTGTTACAAATATGCATTATTATGAACAGAAAATGCATGTAAATTACTTGGCCAGTGCCTATCACTTATCTAAGGGTTTAAGAGAAACTAATTGTTATTATTTCTTAATTGTTTGTTAGGTGCTCATATACTGTATTATCACACATTTGTGCATCAGTTCATCTTTAATTCTTTTTTTTTTTTGGTGGTCATGGGGATTGAACCTAGGTCCCTGTGCATGCAAGGCAAGCACTCTACCAACTGAGCTACATCCCCAGCATCATCAGTTGCATCTATCTTCCTTCCTTCCTTCCTTCCTTCCTTCCTTTCTTTCTTTCTTTCTTTCTTTCTTTCTTGTATATGTGAGTGTGAATAAATGCATTTCCCAAATGCATTCATTAAAATTTCCCAAATATTAATATTCTCTCTCAACATAAACACATAATATTATTTTAATGAAGTATTCAAGAGTAAGTTACACATATAAAGTACTTTGTAAATAGTTTGCTGTGAATTTCCCCAGAACTTTAAAATTCGGAAATGAACATCAACACAAAGAATTTTCTCATCTCTTGGCTTTATTCTTATTTTTTGTCCCACTAATGTTCACTGTAGCAACCAATCAACCAACCAAAGTCTGGGATTGTACATTGCATCTGTGTCCTAGATCTGGAAGGATTCCCAGGTCTCTGTCCTTAGATTAGGATGCACTGGAGGCTACAGAGAAGTCACTCTGTGCAGTGCCACAGTCCAGGCTGGCCTGAACCTTGTTCCTTACCAGCCTCACTTCTCCTCCTCTGCAGAGCATAGGGTCTGTTTACCTGTGACTAGTAATGTCACTGATGGCCTGGAGTGGCTGGTGTGTGCAGTGTCCACACCATACAGCTTCTGTTTCTCCTCTTTGAAATGAACACATCTCCTGCACAGATATCCTTTGCCACTGTGCAGATATCCTGTTTCTTGCACTTTCAATCACTAGTCAAATGCATGAATGATTCTGTCTGAAACAGCTATGGTAATAAATGGTGCTTGCAGAAGGTGGTGGTCTCCTTCCACAGTTCCTTCCCCATGTACTGGATGGAGTTTGACCCCAAGACACAGCTTTTGTTCCAGTTGTGTTCTTGTGTAGGTGTGGACTCAGATTGGTGTCACCTGCCAGGATCATTTGCCGTAATGCTGAACCGTCCTGACTCTGCAGCGGCACCTTCTCCTGTCTCCCGTGTCCATTTGACATCTTCTGAGCATGCTATTAGGTTCTGGGTGTTTTCAGCTCATGACTTTGCACATTCCTCACCTCAGTCTGTGAATCAGCCATTTCTCCAAGCTTCTGGGTTCTTTTCTGGAGAGTGACGTTCAGAACTGCAGTCTGGGATCTAAGTGTGCTGACTGCTAAAGGGGTGTCATCCTTTGGGTCTGTGCCCTTCCCCTGAACAGAACTGAGGGAAAGCCACATGCATGCACACACATACATGGCCATACTCCACAAATGCACACATGGGCATCCCACCCAGAGCTCCTGCTGGCCACTCATGCCAGGTCCTATTTGCAGAGCTCACCCTGATTCTTCCGCCTCTCCATTTTGAAACCTGTTCTTTCAGCAGTGAGAACCCTGGCACTCATTATCCAACACATTATTTGCTCAATCCTAGATACTAAAGGAGCTTTGGAACTGCTGACCCCCACTGCTGTGGAGAACAACCCAGAGAGAATTCAATATGTGTTTACAGTTATTTTTGTCTTTGCTCCGAGAGTGTATAGTCAAAATAGTATGCCCCAAAGTCACTTGCAACTACTAGATTCTAATCATTCAACACAATGGAGGTTGATTCTTGCTCACACCCTAAGTCCAACACAGATCAGCCAGGGGCTTTGCTTTGCATTGTTCTCTCTCTGGATCCAGAGTGACAGGGCGGCCACAACCAGCATGGCAGAGAAAGGAGGGCACAGGGACTTGTGTTCTTGGGTCCTCTGGCTCAAAATGAGTGCATTTGCCCACTCATCTTCTGTGACATGGTCACCTCATTTGGTTATACCTACAAAGTGGTCGGAAAAGGCCAACCACTCCCTAGAGCTGATGGGCAAGTCTTGTTATCGAGTGTTGTCCTTATAAATCACTGGGAAAAAAATCTGTTTCACAGAGGAGAAAGCTGAAGCACTTGGGCTCTTCTTAACTAATACATGAATCCAGTCCATCATGTTCTCTGCTCTGTACTATTGTATACTGTGTGCATGTACCATGCCCGCTGATCCATGCCCTGTCAGGTTTATGTTCAGAAGGTTTCCACCTTCTGTAATGGACACAATGCTTCAATGAGTACCCTTGGGCAGGTGGCCTGGTGGGCATGACTCTCCATGAGGCAGCCTGTGTGGAATTGTTGAGAAATACAGGGGCTTGGTCAGAAACTCCTTGTTCCTCTTTCCTTCTTGATAAAGTAAATATAGAACCAACCTTGTTAATGTACTACCAGAATTATATGGTTGCCACATGAAGCCCTAATCCCAATGCCTAGCACATAGCAGAGGCTTTCCAATGTAGGAGCTCTTGTTCTTATTGTTGTTGTTAGTGGAGCTGGGGATGCAGTGGAGCTGTTACTGTGCAGGTCCATGGCTCCAGGGCATGGAGTGTGGGCTCTGGCTTTCTCTGTTCCCTTTGTGTGCTATGTGGGCTGTTCTTCTGATCCAATGAGTCTTTGGGTTCCTAGTATGGGAGCCATAGCTGCCACCTTCCCTTCTGAAAGGAGGTGCCTGGGGCCAGTGCATCCTGACCCCCTTCTTACCTCTGAGACCTCTCCAAGGTTCATTGGCCCTTTGAGACTGAAAGCTATCAGAGCTGCTGTTGAGAGACCCTGGCCATCTGAGTGACAAGACGGGGGAAAGAGGGACTGTGCAGAGCACTCAGGGCTGCTGGGGCCCAGGTCTGAGGATTCTTCTGTGAGTGGAGCCACCTCAGCTCCATAGAGCTCATACTGCTCAGAAGGCCACCTGTGCTTGTTCTACTCACTAAGTTCCCAATCCTGCCAGGTCCTTTCCCATTGACATGACTGTCATAGTGGCCATGTCCAATTGGTACATAGCCCTGCATTCATCACCAACCCTGGGGCATGGCACGAGCATGTTCCCAGAACAGGTATTGCCTCAGTGTTCAGAATATGTAGTGTATATGGTTATGCAACCATCAGTGCTAATTCTAGAACATTCACATCATTCCTGCAACACAATACCATACCGGCCTAGTGACTCCCTGCTGCCCTTCATCCTCCTCTCCATTCACAGCCACTAATCCACTTCCTGCCTATTATGGACATTTCATACACATGGAATCATAAGATGTGTGTTTGGGCTTCTTTCACTAAATATAAAGTTTTAAGGCCCATCCATATTGTAGTATATATCAGTTTATCTGATGACTCAGTAGCGTTCCATTTGACAGGTCATCTTGCTGACAGCCCATGGGATTTCCTTAGGCACCTGGCACTTCCCTTCACTTTGATTTCTTGCATTCACAGAGCCAGAGTCAGCCAGGGATGGAGCTCAGGGCCTGCTTGTCCTTCCTGGGTGTGAGTGCACTCTGGGCATGTGCACAGTTCTATGAATGAGCATGGCCATATTTATGCATTTCCAGGAACATGTCATAGTCTTTCAAAGCCCTGTGGTCATCTCCTTACTCATATTTTCCCTATAAGCTTTGTGAACATGCTCTCCACTGCCTCAGAGAGCTATGCAGGTAAATAATTGCCTGTAATTGCTTTTGACAAATGTCTCTAGGGAAAAGATGGGCCCAGAGCCAGGTCACATACAGCCTTGCAAGTGGTGTTCTCCAGAAAACCCACAGACAAGTTCTGTACCATGGATGGTTTGGGAATGAGGGTGTGAAAAGTCTCCAGTGGAGTTTTCTTTCCTGTGGTGCCCACACTGCCGTTTTTTACTGGGAAGGTGGTATCATATTTCGAAGCCATTGTGGAGCTGGAAAGTGGGAGAGTGGCCTAGGTCAAGTTAAAATTTTTTACTAGGATCTGTCCTTCTATTTCTTGTATAAATGCTATCCCAATTATACAGGTGTTTTTGGTGAATCTTCAGAGCCCAGGAAAAGTTGATTTTGACAGTGTTTGCTAGTTTCCTTGTGACTTTTATAGAGAAGAGAGATTTCTGATGGCCTTACTCTGACTTTGCCCTTGGTGTTGCCCTCATGTGATGAAAGTGCCTTCCACAAAGGAGTGTGAGATGCTATCTAGGAATCATACCTGGAGCTTCCACAGATAGGAGCAGAAAATACTTGTTTTGGGGATGATGGTGGATGTTTAGCAGTTTCTGTGAGCAGCTCACTGTTTCGATGTGATATTGAACATGGTAATTGCTCTCTCAGTGTGCCAAGGGTACATAGGGATCTACTTTGGGATTTTAGAGAGGCTGAATTTATTAATATTATTTTGAAATTATCTCCTCAAGATTCCATCCCATGCCGGGCATGGTGTTGCACACCTGAAATCCCTGTGACTCGGGAGGCTGAGGCAGGAGGATCACAGGTTCAAAGCCAGCTTCAGCAATTTAGTGAGACTCTAGGCAAACTAGTGAAACTCTCTGTCTCAAAATAAAAATAAAAAGAAAGGGCTGGGCATGTGATTCAGTGGTTAAATGCCACCGGGTTCAATCCTCTACATATACACACACAGACACACACACACACACACACACACACACAAACAATCCCACCAGGAAAGAAAACATGTCAAAAGAAGAAGATTGGCTTACCATCTTGTTGGGTTGGGCTGCCACCTTTCCCACCTGTTCCTTACAAATTTGATGTTTTCTCTTGAAAAGTAGCTAATATTTGCAGGCTTAATATCCCTGCAAAGCAATTCATGTATAAAATGGTAATAAAGCATACCATACTATATTGGGAGGGTCATTGAAGAAACAGACTGGATGATTAATTGCATGCTAGTCATTTAGAACACCGCCTGTCTCCTAGTAGCTGCCTCAGTGGCTGTTGTTGCTGTCATTCAAGGCCAGTTCCTTCTCTTGCCCTTCTCCTGGTTTGGAATGGAGAGTGGGGGGCTGACTGAGGACACTGAGTGTGGGACCCACCTAGTGCCTGGGCTGAGGTGGGGACTGAGGAGAGGAGCAATGGATGATGGCCTGTTGGAGGGCTGAGCGCCAGTGCTGTGGACTTCCACTGCTGAGCTGAGTTGTGCAGCTGTTGCTGGCTTCTCTGCTTGGCCTTCCTCTCCAGCCTGGTGTGGAAGTATCTTCTCCTCCATGGTGCCTGCATGAGCCTTGCAGTGGCTCTTTAACTCATTCATAAGCAAACATTCTAAGATCCACCTGTAATGGCCGATGCATGGAGGGCTGTGCTCATGGTGCACATTCTGCCCTGAGATGTCGATAGATGGCCTGTTAAACATCCATAAGCTCCCTATTGAGTAGGGTTTGTTTATCCCTATTTGAAGACCAGGGAACCTCTGCAGGAGAGGTAATGTGGGGCAGAAGCTGCCCAGAGTGTGAGAAGGCTGTACTGTTCAGGGAACAGAGAGAAGGGGACAGGAGAATGATGGGGAGGTGGGCAAGGCCCAGGTGGCTTGCCTCAGTGAGTGGGACTCTATCTTAAGAACAGTAGGGCACTTTCCAGGTATTTTGATCTAGGAGAGAGCCAGTCTGTGCTGGAGATCTTGACCACTGTGAAGAGAGACACAGGGAGAACCCCAGGGCCATTTTAGCTGTCCAGGTGAGAGACGTTGGGAGAGCAGGGGAGTTGGTAGAGGTGATGGCAGGAAGTTGACAGATGAGGATGAATGATGAAGACAGAACCTATGAGCTCCCAGGGGTCATCAGGATTTGGAGGGGAATCTCTGGGGTGCTGAGAGGTGAGGGAGGGGCCACGGCACTCAGCTGAGCAGAGGTTTATGATGTAACTAGTTCTTCTTTGTTCTTTGTGCTGTTGTCTTTCTTCATTTGAAACAAAAAATGAAGTGTGTACTCCCTGTGTTACTAAGCCCAGGAGAACAGGTAGTCACTGCCCAAAGAACCCTCAATCCAAGTCTTGGAGAATGCTGGGGAGAATCTTGTGTCAGGCATAAGACAGATGCAGGTGGGGCAGTTTGTGGGAGGAGGTGGAGGTCAGGGAGCAGCTCAGTGCTCCCTTGATAGACTGGGTGCCAGGAGAGGGTCTGGCTGGACTCCTCCCTCATGCAGTTGCATCCCTGATCAGCCTCACCTAGCTCCCCAGATTCCAAACTCGCTCACTGTACCTCTTTCCTCCTTTAGGACATGGAGATTTTGAACACAGCCATTCACACTGGAAAGCTCTTCTCAGTCCCTGTCAAAGTCATGGGAGTTCAAGAGGATGTTTCCATGGTGAACATGTGAGAGTTTGTGGAGTGCAGGTTGGCTGATGAGGATGTTGTGAAGGTACAGGGTTTCATCTGCCTGTCTCCCTAGTGCACCCATGGCTCATTGTGTCCAGCCTCCAGATCTGGTGAGCACCCGAGCTCCTAGGGCTGTGGGCCAGAATGACCTCACTAAGCAGCAAATGGCTGAATCAGAGACACCTGGGTCAGATGGTGGCTGCAGGTGGCCGAGCTGCTCCCCTCTGCTGAGCCAAAATCTCAAGGGCAGATCTGTGCTCATTCTCAATTCTTTCTATCTCCCTTTTCTTTTCCTCCCTTTCTTTTTTCATGGGATAATGTTTTCTTAACATCAACAATCCCCATACCAACTCAATTGTTACCAACTATCTGTGCCCAATAATATTGTTTACTTAATATATTTTCTTTAACTGCCATGCTTTGTTCTTGGAGTGGCTGGTTGGCTCAGCTACTGGTTAAATAGAGTGTGGTGTTAATAAATGCCTCCCTGTTTTAAACTTAAAAACAGATTTATTCTCAGTATAGGATAATAAAACTCATGAGCTTGATGTACTAAATTTTTGTTAGTAACATTAAAATAAGTGACTATTAAAATTTCAAATAGGTCATCCTTAATTTGAATATAACCTGAGACATATAGCTCAGTTGGGGTGTCTGTCTAAGGGACGTTTTTACTGTATGCTTCATTTTAATTAGATACCTTTCTGATTCCAAATTCTGCCAGGAAGAATTCCACACTTTCAGTTTTCCATGGTCTTTACAAAGTTCTCCTCGAACTACTTAATTTTGTGTTTCTGCCTATTTTTTCTTAGTACATTGGTCGCTGCTTCATTTTGCAGCAGAGACCTGAGGGAGAAGGGACTTTAGCCTTGAGGATGATCCTTCCTCCTTCAAGTGCCAAGAAAGGCTTTAGGTTCACTCTATCCATGTTTTAGAAGACAACAATGCCCAGCTCTGCCCTTACTCGCCTTCTCCCAGCTCTGGTTCAGACAGTTAGGGAAACTGTTTAGTCTTAAGGACTTCATGGCAAACAGTAAGGCCTTCAGGGGTTCCCCACATAGAAAGGGTCTGGGAAGGGTTTATTTCTCCACAGTGTGACCTGTGGGATGCTGTGTCTTGGTCTAGAGACAGTTTAGTAAGGAAGAAATGGTGTGTTCGTGAAATCTAGTAAAAAACAATGAGTCCATAGGGAACTCCCATTTGGTGTTGGTTATTTCTTGGGCTTGGAACATTAATTCTCTCTGAGAAGATGTCTGGACTAGCTTAAGACCTGTACACACAGCCCTTCCTGGGGCACCTGGTGATGGAACAAGCCCAGGCCTTACCTTCTCAGCCCAGGGAGACCAAGTGCTTGCAGGAGATCATGTGCATGGATGAAAACATGGGCCACGCACTGCTCCTGGCTGCCTTTGGCCATACACAGTCCTTACCTTCCCCTGCCTTCCAGAAAGCAGGAGCAGAGATGGCTCTGTGTGCTTATACTATCATGGATCCAGGTAAGTGACTCTGGCAACTGGAGATGGCTCTGTGTGCTTATGCCATCATGGATCCAGGTAGGTGACTCCCTCTTGGTCGGTTTCCTAAGCCTTCATTCACCTCCTGAGAGCCTCCTGTGGAGCCCCACACAGAATCCTTGTTCTCCTGCCTGGAGAGCTTCACCCAAGTGAGGCCAGTTCAAGTTCATGGATCCTGCTAAAATATCCTCTGCCCATCCTGATATAGTTTTGGAAGCAGACAGGTGTTGCTTATTAACTGTTGCAGCCTCATGAAAAAGCAAATGATTGTCCACTCTTCCAGGAGTGAAACAGAGCCCACAGATCAAGCTTAGCCCTGCAGTAGGATTTGTCCTGCAGCCATCCTTGCTGCCTATGTCAGTGGGCCAGATTTAGTTGAACAGCTGTGATGCACAGGCTGTGGCTTCACTCTTAATGTTCATAGTAAATTTTGCCATGACTCCAAGATGGATGGAGATATCCACAGAGCCCTGTGCTGGCCTCAGCCTCATACCAGGGACAGCACCAGACATTGGATAGTCATTAGTATCATTAGGAGAGCCCCCTCCATCTGTGGGGCTGTTGCTCAGTTGCTCCTTCACAGCATAGGAAACACCACAGGGCTCCAAGGAAGAGTTTTCTGGGTCCTCGAAGATCTTCACGCACTGTAATTTCAGTGGCCCGGGTCTGGGGTTGAGATAGCAAGGAAGTGGGAATTCAGGAAGATGCAAATTATGGCAATGTACAAATTAGCTTCTTCGACCTGGGATTGTATGACTTTTGAAAGACAGAATCTGAAGGATAAGTATTTTAAAAACCTGGAACTTGACCCTGATTGGGCAAGGTTGAAGAGGATAAATACCAAGTTTTAAGTCAACAATTACTCTGAAGTTAAAAATAAAGAAAAAATAGTAGGTATTGCAGCTTAACAGTGTGTGTGTGTGTGTGTGTGTGTGTGCACGCGTGCACATGTGCACATGTGTACCTGCATTGTGTACATGTACATGGCTGGCTGGCTTTTATTATTTAATTTGTTGCAGTCATGTAAAAATAGATAAATTTGAGCTTCTAATGAAAAAAATAACAAGATCATGTTGTCCTGGGCCTTGGACCCAGGTAGGCCTCACCTGGAGTTGAGTAGAGAATACCCTTTGTGTAAGGCCTGCACCTCCCAAGTCTTCACTACTCCCTCATCTCCCCCAAGGAGGTGGAGGGACATTTGTCACTTTACATTATACTTGTGAGGCTGGCTTTCTGATCTTAGATTTTAGATGAAAGTGAGTTTTTCTTGTAGTGTGTTCTCATTCTATCTTCCTGATGGAGATTTCTGTCTCTTTATAGCCACTAAGAGGAGAAAATTGGATTGTGTTCTGCCAAAAAATATCTGGGTGGACAAGGGTTCCTGAAATCAAATCAGAGGAGAAAAGACTACAGCAAGTGCTAGTGTTTATCCTGGTGACAAGAAGAAGAGGGCCAGGGGTGCGGTGGTGACAGTGCTGTTATGTCTTTCAAGGGCCATCATGTGGAAGAGGGAGATTTGTGCTTTTTGCATTCCTAAAATGGAAGTTAAAAAGGACCATTTTTAGTTCAACATAAAGGAAGGACTGCAGAGGTAGTGAGTTTTTTGGTTAAGCTTTCAGTCAGATGATGGGGTTCAGATCTTAATTCCACCTCCTTTACCACTGGACCTTGGGCAAATTCCTTAACACCTGTGAATTCAGATCCTTATCTACAAATGGGGATGATAATGGTATAGTGAAAAGTTACCTTCTATAGAGATTTGTTCTAATGCCATGTGCAAGGAAAAATGAACATCCATCAAAATAGTCCTGGAAAGTCATTTAGAGGAGAACTGGGGTTTTAGAAGTTCAAAAAGCAGTTGATTAAAAAAGGTTTATTTTCTTGCTTTAAGCCACAGGCAAAGGGAAAGTGTTAGTTTAAAGGAAATGTTGAGGGGACCTGAGCTAAGATGGATTTGGGTAGCTCCCTCTTATTCTTCTCTGTGTCTTCTGGTGAAAGTTTCATCTGGTGGCAATCCAGGTATTCTGAGCATGTCTAATGGAATTGTTATATCTGTTTGTTATATCTGTATGTGACAAAGTCCTAATGTGGAATTTGGGAAATGATTAAATGATAATGTATATCTAAAGGACATCACAAAGTGTTTGACCTGCCATATTTCAATGTTGCATGGATAGATGTGCATATCTGTATCTATATTCATACACATGTCCACAATCACATCTACAAATCTTAACCTCTACTTGGTTGTAAGGGCCACAGTATCTATGGCTGTGTCTATGCTGTTCCCAGCCTGAGCACAGTCTGGAAAAAGTAAATGTTGGTTGAATATACAAATGAGTGAATGCTAGAGATTCCTGGAGGTGAGATAAGATACCATTCATGAGTGGTTTTCTCATCTTTGTGGGGCATCTCCACCAAATTTCCTGTTACTGGAAATCTTCAAAGAGAGGTGGAGGGGGCTCTAAAGCCACAGGACTTGGTGATGGGTGGAGACCTGGGCCTGGCCTTTGGTTCACCTTCTTCTGCTCTCCTGGGGATATTCCATTCTGCAACACGTCTTGATCATCTGCTTGAGGAGGGCAGTGCATACAGAGCCCCCAGGAGCTACCAAGATGGAGTGCATCTGACATGTTCCCTTAGCAGTTTTCAACAGCATATGAGTATTAAGAGGCACTATTTGTTGAAAATTTACTAAGTGCCAAGTACTATCATGATAAGGACATTAGCACTGTTGACCCTCTTCATGGTCACATGGGCTTTTAAGTGAGGCAATATGAGGGCCTGGAATTTGTACACAAGGAAATGGCATGTAGAAAGGCAATGCCACTCCCTCAAGCTCTAGTGCATATGGGGATTGCAGTCCCTTCCAGGGCTCTCAGACCTTCACATAATGAGTGTCACTCTAATGTCATGTACAACATTGTGTGGGGGGGGGCAGTGACCATCAGGGAGTCTCTTGATGATGGCTTTCTCTGGATCTGCAAAGGACTTGTTTCCATCCACAGCATCTGGAAGGCATATATGTTACTTCCTGTGGTTGCTATAGCAAATCACCATGAACTTGGTGGCTGCCTGTGGTTCTGGAGATGGGAAGCCTGGGAGAGGCCGATAGAGCCACCTCCTCCTGGAGGCCCAGGAAACACCTGTTTACTGCCTGTTCCAGCTTCAGAGGCAGGCTGCCTTCCCAGCTCATGTCCCTCCACCATCTCAAAGTCAGCAGTGTGGCACCTTCACCTCTCTTCGTGGCCTCTGATCCCATAACCACATCCTCTTTGGCTGTAGCTCTCCTCCTACCCTTACAAAGACCTGCCCCAGTCAAGGTTCTTAAACATCTGTGACATTCCTTTGCTACACATACTGCTCTCCTAGGGCTGGTGTCACAAGTTATTACAAATGCGGTGACTTAAACAATAGAAATTTATTCTCCGGTAGGTCAAAAGTCTGAAAGCCCTGCTTTCTTCAGGGACTCTAGAGAGGGTCGTTCCTTGCCATGTGCAGCTTCTGGTGGCTCTGGGCATTCCTTGGATTATGACCAATTCACTTTAATTTCTGCTTTCCTTGTCATTGAATTTGGAGTCACTCTGATTCAGGATGATTTCTTCTTGAGATCCTTAAGGTTTACATCTGCAAGCCAATTTTTCCAAACAAGGTTGTGTGTGTGGGGGGGGGGGGGGGGTTCTTTTTCTTTTCTTTTTTTTTTTTTTGCATTTGCAGTTGTATCATGTCAATGAGTTGTGGCTTCCAGAGCCACTGTGGCCAGTCATGTTCCTTAGCAGGGGATGAACTCTTACATGCTCTCAGAGAAATAAATATAAGCACAAGCATCTCAAAATGGTGCCTTCAACTTATGGCTACTATCACTAAGTTTCTGGCCTCCAGGTATCAGCTGGACTCATAATAATGAGATATTAAAAGGCCAATGAAAGAATATTAACATATGAAAGCCTTACCTACCCAGGAAGGATCTTGTTTCCACAGGTGGTCTGTGAGGGGTCAGGTAAGGCAGTGGATGTCAGAAGAAACAAAGTCTGCTGCTGAGTAGCCTGTGGGCTGCTGGTCACCAGACAAAGCCTAGAGGGCCCAGGCAGCACCTTGGAGAGCAGCCTCACTCCTTGGATCAATGTATCCCTTTGAGGGCTGCAAGGAATTTCTCCCAGAGGCTGGACTTTCAAAACAGGATGGGCTGGATGATGATGTGTTCTCAATGGATCCCTTACAGAGAAGAAATGGCTGAGCCAGGCACCTCACTCTTCAGTTGTCAGTGGTACTGGTCAGGGTGGCAGGTCTTGGGATCAGGCAGAGCTAAGCTGTACTCCTGGGTTGGTATGGATTGTTTTTGTTGTTGTTGCAGATAAGAGAAAACACGATCCAACTGCCCCTGACTAATGCTAATTCTACTTGGAAGAACAGAGAAAAATTCCATAAAAAGATTGAATGTCATTTTTTCTCCTTTAACAATGCTTCACAAAAATTCCTCCCAAATCCTTAGTTACTCTATTTCTGGGCATGAATTTTTTTTTCTTCATGCACTGCCAGGAGCCATGCAGCCCAGAAGAAGTTGTCAGGCAGTTTTGAAGTTATTGCTTAATTTTGTCCTTCTTTATACTGGTAATTTGGACTTTTATTGCTCCATTCTAATTGGAGATGTGTCATATATTTCCTGTTGGCCAGGGATGGGTACTGCTGCCTTCTCAACCTTCTGTTTCTGTCCGCTTCATTAATATTTCAATATTAATCAGATCATTTGTTCATCTCTGTCTTTGGCATCATAATTAAAAACTAACACCCTAGAGCTTTTTCTGAATAATTCTGGGAGATCCTGGAGCAATCCCACATGAAACTGCACACCTCTGCCTTCACTTGCCCAGGACGCATGTCCATAGTCCCTCTCTCCCCTCCTGGGAGACCCTCATCTGCTCTTCTCTGGCTAGGCCCCACTTTCTACAGGGTTGGGGATTTGCTGGAGATGTGGGGCTGTGACTGCTACAGACTTCAGGCCTGGTCAGGTACAATCCCTAGTGTCCTGTGTCTCCTGGGGACATATTTATTCTGGGTTCAGTAGTGGGGAAGAGAGCCCTCCATTGTGCTTGGGTTCTTGGTTCACAATTTAAACTCATGCCGTTCAGCTTTGGTGGTGGGAAGGGTGTGCTGCCTCACTGGGCTTCCAGAAAAGGTTCAGAGGAGCTAAACAAACTTCATAAATTAACTGTATTATGGAACTATGAGACCTAGACACAGGTAGGCATGGATCCAGGCATAGAGGCCATGTGTTGAGGCTGCTGCCTCCCTCTGCCATTTTCCTATCTAACAGCTTCATGACAACACAACTGATACTCAATGAACTGTACATATTTCATCTTGCCAGGAACCCATGATGTGACAGGACATCTTCCAGGAGCATCCACACCCAGAAAAGGAAAGTTTCCCTCCCTGAAGTGGGTGCCATAAACAGGGAAGAGCACTGTGGAATGTCATGCCTGGCTTGGGGGGGGCAAGTTTTGCCCCCCAAATCATGACTTTGGTCTCATGAGCTCATAACCAGGTCACATGAGTGAGGCTCTGTGACAGACACTCCTGAGACTCTCATGCCTTCTCAACTCCTTTGGACCATATAAATAAAAAGCATGTGTGCAGAGCTGTTTGAGGGGAGGGGAGCAGTGGCTGGCAATGTGAGGGAGAGCACAGCTTGGCCTACAGACAACACAGTGGGAAAGTGCTGCTTGGGTGGTTCTTGGCTCCTGTGAACCTGGTTTCAATCATCTGTAATGAGGAAGCAGCCCGTGTGCAGACTCACTCACTTAAGTAGACCAACACAGGAGACACTGGTGTTCGTCTGCCCAGGTTGATAATTATCTTTCCCCCTTTCTTTCTGGTAACTTGTTGTTTGGTGTGATGCTTCACTGAGCCAAACTCCAGGCTTTTGTTGTTGTTGGCTTACTTGTTTATTTAGGGTCTGTAATTAGAGCCTCTCTCCCCTCCTGTGTGGGGTTCCTACTGCTCCTCAGAGGGCACAGCCTTGGTCATGCTCATAGCCTTCTGGTAGGACAATGGGGTCTGCCGTGCTCTTCCACTGCCTAGTACTAGAAGTCTCTGCTAAGCTGTCTGAAATTCAAATTCTAGCCTTGCAAATCAATCTATAGATGTTGCTTCAGAGTTTCTTCAAGCCTGGCACGTGTGCCACTTCTGGTACATAACATGAGACTTGGTGGACTTAAAACAAATAGCTATCGGATTGTTTTAATGTATTCAGGAAATGATGTATTTAGTGCAAGAAGCCCATTCCTGATGGATGCATTCCTTCTGGGGGCTTAATTACATGGTCAGAACTGAGCTATTACTGGTCATTCCCAAATTGAGTGCTCTGGAGGGACAGGAACAGGTCATGTCTGTGAAAATTATGAACCTACAGCAAGTGACTTCCTGTGAAAATTATGAACCTACAGCAAGTGACTTCCTACCGGGATTGTTGGAGAGATGGAGAGATTGAGGGTATGGGTCACCAGCAGAATTCCTCCTGCTTTCATTTCAAAGCATTTAAAGCTCTGCTGGGCTGTCTTTCCCAGTGGGAAATGAAAGTTGTTTATGATGCAAAGACATGGCAGAGCCTGTGACCACACCACACAGATAACCAAAGTTTGGGAGACTTGGCCTGAGAAGCCATTAGTTCAAACCTCACATGAACTTAAATCTCCATTAATCTTGTTACTTTACAAACACGTACTATGCTGCCAGGTGCTAGAGCTGCACAGATGATTAATGCCTGGCCCTTAGCCTCAATGGTCACGATTTAGAAATGCTCCTTTAAGTTGTGTGCAAAGTGATATGGGGACAGGAAAGTAATGGCTGACAGGCAATAGTGACTTCCTGGAGCAGTGGTGTTGGAGCTGTGTCTCAAGGGATGTGTAGGAGGTGTGCAAGTCATTTACAGTAAGAATCCCTGTAATTTCACCCTGGGGGCTACTTCTCAGTTGAGCCAGAATCAGAAATGTAGCCAGGTTTCAATCAGCAAGTCCCATACTAGAAAGGAAAGAGTCAATCAAGGGGTGGATTTTGGTGACTGACTGGGCCACCAAAGCCTGCCTGAGCACCAGGCTTTCCTCTCTGACCCTGGTTGGGTTCTGGTTTTCTGGACCTCCCCAAAATCTTTACCATGTGAGTGTGGGTGTCCAGACTTCTCTTGGCAGCAGGAAATACATCTTGCCTCTTCCAGGTGTTCAGCATGGGCCTTTCTATGACCTGGAGTAGGTGGTGTGAGGCTACTTTGCTCCTTTTCCTAAAATCTCAGAGATAAAAATTCTTAGCTTCTGATTTTACATGTTGACAGTTCACACCATTTACACATTTACACCATTCTTTTTGCAAATATTACTTTTCTTAAAATTTCTTTTTTCATTGTGGTCGTACACATCTAATGTACGACTAATGTAGTGGCTTGGGAGGCTGAGGCATGAGGATTACAAGTTCAAAGGTAACCTCATCAACTTAGAATTTAAAAAAAGAGCTGAGGATGTGGTTGAGCACTCCTGGGTTCAATTCCTATTACCTCCCTGCTAAAAGTAGTTTCAAAACAAGTTTGAAAAACACAAATAATTCTATCCTTCAGTATTCCTCTCTTTCTAAGACTATGCTAATCCTCCAAAATATTTGTCTTTTACATGACTGATTTATATACCAACCCTGAAGACTTAAGCTTGTGGTCCCAACACCTGTGCATGTGGCATATGGCACCTATGCTCCAGAGATACTCCCCAGAAGCCCTGGACCATGGTCACAACTGTGCAGGATTCTGGCAACACCTTGTGCTTCTGGACTCATGAGGTGGACACTCTGTCCTTCCAGGCATATGAAGCACAGGACTCTTAAATGAATCTGTAAGTGTTGGTGGTACATTTTAAATCTTCCCTGTGAATGGATAAAGTGCTTAGATGAAGACATCTCATATATAAACACATGATAAGGTTTGCACCAAATCAAAACCTTGGGCCTTGGTTGCTGGCATAGTCTTGATAAGGGGCACTATTTTGGTAGTGCTTGTGTAAAAAGGTAGAATTGAACTTTGCTGAATGCAATTTGGGCAGGGATTTCTTTAGAAGAAAAGAACTAGCTTTTTGTCCATTTTTTCCTCTATAGAGGTGGTCCAGCAGTAGGGGATGAGGGACAGAGAGTCTCTTTTAGCAGGAGATGTCATGGGCATCTTAAATTAAGGCGAGAAGCATCCCCTTGTTGTTTGGATGGACTGAATGTAGCCAGCAAGGCCTAGGCATCTCCTAAGCACAGAGAGTGCACATGTGATTCCAACAGAAGTCTACAGTGGAGAATGCTCACCAGCAGTTACATGGAGCTAGGAACTCAGGGAGTTATGGATTAAAAAGAGGCATTCAGGGTCACAGGAATGTTCTGAGTGTAGGGTGATTTCATAGATATGCACAGCATCAAATTCACAGTCCTGTACCCTTTAAACATATGCATGATATTAATTATAAATTAATTTTAAATTATATATCATCGAGGTTGGCTAAAGGTCCCCATGTGTGCATGTAAGTCTTGCCCTTCCCCATCAGCCTATGGTCCTCTAAAGCCAAGGTCACATCTTCCTTGTGTGGGCCACACCAAGGTGGCAAAGCATTGCACCCAGAAGGCCTCTGACACAGAGCCCCAGTGTGAACTCACACTCTGCATCTCCCAGCTGTGATCACTGGAGAGGCAGCCTAACCTGGGCCTCAGCTTTCCCTTCCATAACATCAGGACACAACACCTAATATAATATTTGGAGAGCGTAATTGGTATGATTCTAAGTAAACCTTTGAAAACAATTGCTATATAATAAAAATACATGATAGCTATTATTATTCCTTTTTTATTATTTGGCAAAAATTCAAATAAAATAAATAGTTTGGGATCTATTGTACCTTAGAATGCACTTTGCTAAATAGTATTACATACAAAGTGTTCAGATTTCAATTGAGTGCTTTTTTTGGCTGTTTTGATATGAAATTTCAATATATTCTGGGAATTTTGTGAGAAACATACTACCTGATTCTATAGTGTTCTTTCCTTCTAACTTAGTGACACAGTTCTTAAGTTGTAGGAGGTGTCATAAGGAAGAAGTTTAATGCACAATCTCCCATTTCAAATTGATGGGTCAATGGTTTGGCAAACACAGAGCATGGGTAATAAGATGAAATTCCTGCTGCTTTCCCAAATAGAAAATGAAGAAAATTATGTGTTCTCTGAACCACTGTGTAGAGAGTACACACACCCATCTCATAGGCTTTAATCTCAATCCTAGAAACAGCCTGTTCTGTTTTTTTTTTTTTTTACTCAGGAGACAATTCAGAAGTGAATTGCTTGATGCTACCTACTACCGTGTGCCAGAGCTGGGATTCAAACCCTGTCCTAATGGCATGAGCCTCCTGACCTGTGCTGCACTGCCCTTCCCTTCTCTAGTCTTCTCTGCAAGAGTTGAAAAAGAATGCAGAGTGTCTATCCCCATGGACCTCCTCAGCTGGGAATGTGTGCGTGGAACAGATGACTCAAAGTTTTCACTGCAGTGTACATTTCCACCAATGACCACAAAATCTCTCTGAATGTTTCTTCTGGGGTTACAAATAATTTTTAGAAAGTGTGAATTTACAGATACAGAATCCATTAGTAATAGGGCATGCTGTAACTTGGTGAACCCTTGGAGTGGGGAACTCTGGTTTTTGTATATCTGATATAGCCCCTGTATGTTATCATGTACTCAGATGTTAGCACTCAATATGATAAGCCTTATTTGAGCTGATTTTTGAATTACACAAGGATAGAGAACATACATATATAAAGGGTATTTATGTCTTATGAGAGATAAATGATAATAACATACAGAATTGCTAAGTTCATTCACTCTGTTCCATTTTTAGTTAATGAATGAATTAATTATTTTTCCATGTCATTATAGATCAATTCCTGAAATACAGGGCAGGGTTAAGTCTGCATGTGCTCTGAAATGATGCAGAGTCACTTCATTATGATTTCAATTCAAATGACAGAAAAAAACCTAATGGTTTCAAAAGATGGTGTGTTCCTGGCAGTGGGATGTGGTTCAGAGTGATCTGAAGTGGAATTAGTTGTGGGTGGAAAGCCATTGACAAAGAAGAACCAGAATTTTCCATAAATATAGGAGAGTTGAGGTCTGTACTCTAGAAGGTAGGATGGGGAAAGTCCTAGCAATAGGTGACAACTACTTATACCAGGGAAAAGGTGAGGGCAGAATGGAACTTTCTTGTGTGTGCACTGCAGCCTTCTGATTGGCAGGGAACCTGATTCTCTGGATATGTTCGGCATGGCATGAACAGATTACATTCTTTTTCTTGCTCCAGAGGAAGGGTTCTTCTTGAACTTCAAATTGCCCCAGAGCAGTGCTCCCATAGGAAGAGGATTTGCTCTGTAATGGGACTTCTGTTACCACTCCTAAGTATACAGATGAATGACATCCAGGCTAAACTTTGTGTCAGCATCTTGGGATTTAAAAATAAGAGCATGACCCTCCATTCCATTATAAATAAATTAAAATTGTATTCTGATTGTTCCCTTTACAATACTGGGCAAAATAATACAGATTCAAGTCCCTCAAACATGCCCCACAAAACTGCTGATTTTCTTGGTTATTCATTTTCTCCCTTTAAAAGAGTAAAGCAGAGAAGATGTGAAAGTATTTTTCCCTCAAATTTGAAGAGTCAAAAGAGATGCCTTCTTCAGCTCAAACTGGGATTATGGGGCTAAGAGACATGTTAGTTACCACTATACACTAACATCTTTTTTAAAAAATTAATTTGTTCTAGTTATTTATACATGACAGTAGAACACATGGTTTATAACTTCTCATTCTTCTGGTTGTACCTGATGTAGGGTTATACTAGTCATGTAATCATATATGCACATAGGGTTATAAAGTCTGATTCATTCTACTATCCTTCTTGCCCCTACACCTGCTCCCCTTTTTACTCCCCCTGTCTAATCCAAAGTCCTTCCATTCTTCCCTAGCCCTTTATTGTGAATTAGCATCCACATATCAGAGAAAACATTATACCCTTGGTTTTTGGGGGGATTGGCTTATTATTGATATTCTCTATTTCCAGCAATTTACCAGGAAATACCATAATTTCTTTCTTCATTAAGCTGAGTAATATTCCATTATGTCTCTATACCACATTTTCTTTATCCATTAATCCATTGAAGGGCACCATTTTTAGTTAAATCCATAGATTATTAGGAATTGTGCTATCATAAATATTGATGTAGCTGCATCA